>NC_091982.1:252132617-252355117 GCF_044704955.1 Pristiophorus japonicus
GGGAGGGGAGGGAGAGGGAGGAGGGAGGGGAGAGGGAGGAGGGGAGAGGGAGGGAGGGGAGAGGGAGGGGGGTGGGGAGAGGGAGGGGGAGGGGAGGGAGGGGGAGGGGGAGGGAGGGGGAGGGGAGGGAGGGGGAGGGGAGGGGGAGGGGAGGGGAGGGAGGGGGAGGGAGGGGCAGGGGAGGGGAGGGAGGGGGAGGGGAGGGGATGGGAGGGAGGGGGAGGGGAGGGGAGGGAAGGGAGGGAGAGGGAGGGAAGTGAGGGAGGGAGGGAAGTGAGGGAGAGGGAAGTGAGGGGGAGAGAGGGAAGGAGGGGGAGAGAGGGAGGGAGGGGAGGGAGGGAGAGGGAGGGGAGGGAGAGGGAGGGGAGGGAGGGAGGGAAGGGAGGGAGGGAAGGGAGGGAGGGAGGGAGGGAGGGAGGGAGGAGGAGGGAGAGGGAGGGCGCGGGAGGGAGGGCGCGGGAGGGAGGGCGCGGGAGGGAGGGCGCGGGAGGGAGGGCGCGGGAGGGAGGGCGCGGGAGGGGGAGGGAGAGGGAGGGAGGGAGAGGGAGGGAGGGAGAGGGAGGGAGGGGAGAGGGAGGGAGGGGAGAGGGAGGGAGGGGAGAGGGAGGGGGAGGGGAGGGAGGGGGAGGGGAGGGAGGGGGAGGGGGAGGGAGGGAGGGGGAGGGGAGGGAGGGGGAGGGAGGGGGAGGGAGGGGGAGGGGAGGGGAGGGAAGGGAGGGAGAGGGAGGGAAGTGAGGGAGAGGGAGGGAAGTGAGGGGAGGGAGGAGGGAGGGAGGGAAGGAGGGGGAGAGAGGGAGGGAGGGGGAGAGAGGGAGGGAGGGGGAGGGAGGGGAGGGAGGGGAGGGGAGAGGGAGGGGAGGGAGAGGGAGGGGAGGGAGGGAGGGAGGGAGGGAGGGAGGAGGGAGGGAGGGAGGGAGGGAGGGAGAGGGAGGGAGGGAGAGGGAGGGAGGAGGGGAAGGGAGGGAGGGAGGGAGGGAGAGGGAGGGAGGGGAGGAGAGGGAGAGGGAGGGAGGGAAGGGAGGAGAGGGAGGGAGGAGGGAGAGGGAGGGAGGGAGGGGAGGGAGGGAGAGGGAAGGAGGGGAGGGAAGGGAGGGAGAGGGAAGGGAGGGAGAGGGAAGGGGAGGGAGAGGGAAGGGAGGGAGAGGGAAGGGAGGGGGAGGAAGGGAGGGGGAGGGAAATGGAGGGAGGGAAAGGGAGGGAGGAAAAGGGAGGGAGGGAAGGGAGGGAGGGGAGGGAGGGAGGGAGGGAAGGGAGGGAGGGAAAGGGAGGGAGGGAAGGGAGGGAGGGAAAGGGAGGGAGGGAGGGAGGGAAGGGAAGGGAGGGAGGGAAGGGAGGGAGGGAGGGGGAAGGGAGGGAGGGAAAGGGAGGGAGGGAAGGGAGGGAGGGAGGGAGGGAGGGAGGGAGAGGAGGAGGGAAGGGAGGGAGGGAGGGAGGGAGGGAAAGGGAGGGAGGGAGAGAGAGGGAGAGAGGGAGGGAGGGGAAGGGAGGGGGAGGGAGGGAGGGAGAGGGAGGGAGGGAGGGAAGGGAGGGAGAGGGAGGGAGAGGGAGGGAGAGGGAGGGAGAGGGAGGGAAGGGAGGGAAGGGAGGGAAGGGAGGGAAGGGAGGGAAGGGAGGGAGAGGGAGGGAGAGGGAGGGAGAGGGAGGGAGAGGGAGGGAGGAGGGAGGGAGAGGGAGGGAGAGGGAGGGAGAGGAGGGAGAGAGGGAGGGAGAGGGAGGGAGGGAAGGAGGGAGAGGGAGAGAAGGGAGGGAGGAGAGGAGAGAAGGGAGGAGAGGGAGAGGGAGAGAAGGGAGGGAGAGGGAGAGAGGCAGGGAGGGAGAGGGAGGGAGGGAAGTGAGGGAGAGGGAGGGAAGTGAGGGAGAGGAGGGAAGTGAGGGAGGGAGGGAAGTGAGGAGAGGGAGGGAAGTGAGGGAGAGGGGAGGGAAGTGAGGGAGAGGGAGGGAAGTGAGGGAGAGGGAGGGAAGTGAGGGAGAGGGAGGGAAGTGAGGGAGAGGGAGGGGTGAGGGGAGGGAGGGAAGTGAGGGAGAGGGAGGGAAGTGAGGGAGAGGGAGGGAAGTGAGGGAGGGGGAGGGAAGTGAGGGAGAGGGAGGGAAGTGAGGGAGAGGGAGGGAAGTGAGGGAGAGGGAGGGAAGTGAGGGAGAGGGAGGGAAGTGAGGGAGAGGGAGGGAAGTGAGGGAGAGGGAGGGAAGTGAGGGAGGGGAGGGAAGTGAGGGAGAGGGAGGGAAGTGAGGGAGAGGGAGGGAAGTGAGGGAGAGGGAGGGAAGTGGGGAGAGGGAGGAAGTGAGGGAGAGGGAGGGAAGTGAGGGAGAGGGAGGGAAGTGAGGGAGAGGGAGGGAAGTGAGGGAGAGGGAGGGAAGTGAGGGAGAGGGAGGGAAGTGAGGGAGAGGGAGGAAGTGAGGGAGAAGGGGAAGTGAGGGAGAGGGAGGGAAGTGAGGGAGAGGGAGGGAAGTGAGGGAGAGGGAGGGAAGTGAGGGAGAGGGAGGGAAGTGAGGGAGAGGGAGGAAGTGAGGGAGAGGGAGGGAAGTGAGGGAGAGGGAGGGAAGTGAGGGAGAGGGAGGGAAGTGAGGGAGAGGGAGGGAAGTGAGGGGAGGGAGGGAAGTGAGGGAGAGGGAGGGAGTGAGGGAGAGGGAGGGAAGTGAGGGAGAGGGAGGGAAGTGAGGGAGAGGGAGGGAAGTGAGGGAGAGGGAGGGAAGTGAGGGAGAGGGAGGGAAGTGAGGGAGAGGGAGGGAAGTGAGGGAGAGGGAGGGAAGTGAGGGAGAGGGAGGGAAGTGAGGGAAGGGGGAGAGGGAGGGAAGTGAGGGGGGAGGGAAGTGAGGGAGGGAGAGGGAGGGAAGTGAGGGAGGGAGAGGGAGGGAAGTGAGGGAGGGAGAGGGAGGGAAGTGAGGGAGGGAGAGGGAGGGAAGTGAGGGAGGGAGAGGGAGGGAAGTGAGGGAGGGAGAGGGAGGGAAGGGAGGGGGGGGGAGAGGGAGAGGGGGGGGAGAGGGAGAGGGGGGGGGAGAGGGAGGAGGAGAGGGAGGGGTGGGGGGGGAATTGGAGAGGGAGAGGAGGAGGCTGAACGGGCCCGGCTGCCGTGAAGAGCCGGGCCCAAGACTTCGGGCGAGATCCGCCCCCAGCAAGATGCCGGGCGTGCGGGCCCACCTAAGGAAGAGGAAGCGGACCAGAGTTAAAGGGGTCGGAGCGGAAGCCTGGGAGGGGATCGGAGCGGAGGCCGGTGTGGGGCGGGGGGGGCTGTCAGAGCAGGAGCTGGGTGGGGGGGTCGGAGCGGGCGCTGGGTGGGGCGGTTTGAGAGAGCCAGCTGAACAGGGGAGGAAGCTGGAGCCAGAGCAGGAGCTGGACGTGGGAGGTGCAGCCTGATCTTCACAGCCCCAGTGAGGCCATTGGGCCAGGGCTAGGGGCGGCGTGCTTCGGGCCCCTCCCACACAGTTTCGGGCGCCTGGACCTACTGCACATGCGTGCCCACTGTAGCGTGCCTGTGCAGAGCTCCCGGCACTGATTTCAGCGCAGAGACCTGGCTCCGCCCCCCACTGCTCGTGCTGCGCCGCGCCCAGCTCCAGAGGACCTGCAGGGAGCCGGAGAATCTGCAGGTTTTTTTTTTTAGGCGCACATTCGGGCGCGAAAAACGGGCGTCCAGGTCGGGGCTGCGCCGTTCTAGGCACGGCCTGAAACTTGGGCACATTGTATCTGTTGTAGCTGAGCAGATCTGTAGGATAGCTGATGACTGCTGATAGATGCGCATGTGTGTGTGTTTAATAAACTCTTCCAAATGGTTTTAAAAGAATCGGTCTCGCTGTCAATTTAATGCCAGAGATTTAGAAATCTTACACCTCCGAGGGGAGCACCTCCTCATCCCTTTAAGTAGCCGCCAGTTAACGGCTGTGGAAGGCTGCAGAGACTGTTGTTTCAGACGGGATTATTGGCGGGCGCTAAAGGAGGCGGCCGGACCGAATTTAGCGAGCGGGGTACTGGCACGATGGTTGCAGCAGGACTGGCGTCAGGATCGGACGGAGAGTCAGCAGCCAGGCGCGAGCGTTTCCCGCCCCCGATTGCCGAATGTTCCGGCAGGGCGTTAAAAGCTGTGTGCCCGGTCGCTAAGCGGCCACGCTCGCTTTAACGCCTCTTCTGGCCGCTACCCGAGGCACGAGACAACGGAATTTCCAGCCCGATTAACCTGCACCGCACTGAGCTCGGGCGTCCGTGAGAAATCGCCGCAGCAGCTCAGCCTCTTGAGCAAACACGCCCGAGATCGCAAAGGGCGGAGCAGGCTGAGGAGAACCATTAACAGAATCTGGCAGAATGTTCCATTTCACAATGGGGGAGGTGGAGATGAGGAGTTGGAGTACAATATGGGAGAGATGGTGTTCCACCCACTTTATACTGAGTTCCTTATATTTTTTAATTCACAAAGTGCGATAATATTGACGCTGCCTCTCAGCCCCAGACTGGAGAAAAGGAACAAAGTTCTTAAAACCTTAACCTGTTTTTCCACTTTCTCTCCCTCTGAAAGCATCGGAAGTCATATATCCAAATTTGCCGATGACTCAAAGATAGGCGGCATTGCAGGCAGTGTGGAAGAAAACATAAAATTACACAGCGATAGACCGATTAAGTGAATGGACAAGAATTCGGCAAATTAATTTCAATTTAGGCAAATGTGAGGTCATCCACGTTGGACCTAAACAGGATAGAACAGGGTACTTTCTAAATGGTGAAAGGCTAAACACAGTGCAGGTCCAAAGGGACTTGGGGTCCAGGTACATAGATCATTAAAATGTCCTGAACAGGTACAGAAAATAATCAGAAAGGCTAATGGAATGCTGGCCTTTATATCTGGAGGACTAGAATACAAGGTGGTAGAAGTTATGCTGTAGCTGTATAAAACCCTGGTTAGACCACACCTGGAGCACTGTGAGCAGTTCTGGGTACCACACCTTAGGAAGGATATATTGGCCTTGGAGGGAGTGCAGCGTAGGTTTACCAGAATGATACCCGGACTCCAAGGGTTAAGTTACGAGGAGAGATTACACAAATTAGGGTCATATTCCTGGAATTTAGAAGGTTAAGGGGCAATTTGATCGAAGTTTTCAGGATATTAAGGGGAACAGATAGGGTAGATAGAGAGAAACTATTTCTGTTGGTTGGGGAGTCTAGGACCAGGGGGCATTGACTAAACATTAGAGCCAGACCTTTCAGGGGTGAAATTAGGAAACACTTCTACACACACAGGGAGGTAGAAGTTTGGAACTCTCTTCCACAAACGACAATTGATGCTAGATCACTTGTTAATTTTAAATCTGAGATTGATGGATTTCTGTTATCCAAAGGTAGTAAGGGATATGAGCCAAAGGCGGGTATATGGAGTTATGTCACAGAACAGCTATGATCTCATTGAATGGCGGAACAGGCCCGAGGGGCTGAATGGCCTCCTCCTGTTCCTTCTCTGTGCCTCCCGCTCTCTGCGGTATTTTAGCAATGACAGAAGATGCTGAAGAAAAACAGCTACTCTCCAACCGCACTGAATGAAATTAAAATTGTATCACATGGCCTGACCGACTGCCTGGGATTTGTTATATGACCTTTGCTCTCCTCAATTCCTGATTTGCAGCAAGATTGCACCCTCTGATTCTAGGACTAACAGCCCACGAATTTCCTTTACTATCAGGACGGCATTCTCTCCTTCCGTAAACCTGCTCACCGCTGCCAATTTCTTTCACAATGGAAATTGTTGCTGAGTATTCCTTCCCTTTGTTCACTCACTTTAAACTGTGTCCCCTCATCTAACCAGAAATTCCCAAGATCGAAAATCTCCAGACTGGGCAAATTCTTGACCGCCTCTCTGGGATCACTCTCATCATCCTCTTCACCAGAAACTAGAGTCCCTCTCTTCTCCATCAGACCCCTAACTCATCATCACTCTCCACACTCGATGACCTCTGATCCGAATCTTACAGTGAGAGGCACAATGTACCTTATCCACTTCACGGCACTCCCCCTTAATCAGCCACTGTCTGGGCTGCAGTGCTGAATTAAACAGCAGCCCCTCAATGACCTTCACACCGTACCATTGGCACACAGTACGCCATGTAATGTGCACATTGTTTGTGATCGCTCCGGTACACAAGCTGTAAATTCAGGACAAACAGGCAACTGGGCAAGTGCCGTCAAAATAGCAACGTGTGAAATGGGTCATTGTGGGAGAAGGAATAAGGAGACTACTTTGTCTTTGGAAGGTCAGGAATTAAACCGGGTGGAGGAGCAAACAGTTCTAGGAACACAGGCACATCAATCACTAAAAGTAGCAACACAGATCGTTAAGGTCATAGAGTGTAAACAAATGGGTTCATTCCTAGAATAGAACACAAACACAGGAAGGGAATGTTAAATATATACAGAACTCTGGTTAGCCCACACGCAGTTCTGGTCTCCATATTACAAAAAGCATATTGAGACACTGGAGAAAGTGCAGAAAAGATTTACAAGAATGTTACCAGAACAGAGAGGATGCAATTATGAAGATTGAGCAGGCTGGAGCCCTCTTCTCTGGAACAGGGAAGATTCAGACAGAGGTCTTTAAAATGATAAAGCGGTTGGATCAGGAGAGACTTGATGCATGCATGAGGGAATCGAGGGAATGTTTGTAGCTGGATTTTCTGGAGTGCAAAGATAAACCCTGACTTCTATTCTCCACTGCTAACCGTCTTCTTAAACCCCTCTCCCCTGTCTCCTCCACCCTCACCTCCAACAAGTGCGAGGAGCTCACGGACCCCTTTGTCTCCAAGATTGAGACCCTCCGATCAGTTGCCTCTGCCTCTTCCCTTCCTTCCCATTTGTATCTGTTTTCACAAAAGAGAGGGGCGATGCAGACCTTGCAATCAGGGAGGAGGAGTGTGAAATATTAGATGAAATAAACATAGTGAGAGAGGAAGTATTTTGGGGTTTAGTAGCTTTGAAAGTGGATAAATCCCCAGGCCCGGATGAAATGTATCCCAGGTTGTTAAGAGAAGCAAAAGAGGAAATAGCAGAGGCTTTGACCATCATTTTCCAATCCTCCCTGGCTTCAGTTGTGGTGCCAGAGGATTGGAGGACGGCTAATGTGGTACCTTTGTTTAAGAAGGGAGAAAGAGATAGACCGAGTAATTACAGGCCAGTCAGCCTAACCTCAATGGTGGGAAAATTATTGGAAAAAATTCTGAGGGACAGGATAAATCTTCACTTAGAAAGGCATGGATTAATCAAGGACAGTCAGCATGGATTTGTTAAGGGAAGGTTGTGTCTGACTAACTTGATTTAATTTTTTGAGGTGGTAACAAGGAGGGTCGATGAGGGCAGTACATACGATGTAGTGTATATGGATTTTAGTAAGGCTTTTGATAAGGTCCCATGTGGCAGACTGGTCACGAAAGTAAAAGCCCATGGGATCCAGAGCAAAGTGGCAAGTTGGATCCAAAATTGCTCAGAGGCAGGAAGCAAAGGGTAATGGTTGATGGGTGTTTTTGTGACTGGAAGGATGTTTCCAGTGGGGTTCCGCAGGGCTCAGTACTAGGTCCCTTGCTTTTTGTGGTCTAAATCAATGATTTAGACCTGAATGTAGGGGGTATGATTAAGAAGTTTGCAGATGACATTAAAATTGGCCGTGTGGTTGATAATGAAGAAGAAAGCTGCGGACTGCAGGAAGATATCAATGAACTGGTCAGGTGGGCAGAACAGTGGCAAATGGAATTCAATCCGGAGAAGTGTGAGGTAAAGCATTTGGGGAGGGCTAACAAGACAAGGGAATACACATTAAATGGTAGGACACTGAAAAGTATAGAGGAACAAAGGGACCTTGGAGTGTATGTCTACAGGTAGCAGGCCAGGTAGATAATTGGTTAAGAAGACATAAGAACACATGCCTTTATTCGTTGAGGCATAGAATACAAGAGCAGGGAGGTTATGCTTGAACTGTATAAAACACTGGTTAGGCCACTGCTAGAGTACTGTGTGCAGTTCTGGTCACCACATTACAGGAAAGATGTGATTGCACTGGAGAGGGCACAGAGGAGATTTACGAGGATGTTGCCTGGACTGGAGAATTTTAGCTATGAGGAAAGATTGGATAGGCTGGGGTTCTTTTCTTTGGAACAGAGGAGGCTGAGGGGAGACCTTATTGAGGTGTATAAAATTATGAGGGGCCAGGATAGAGTGGATAGGAAGGACCCGTTTCCTTTAGCAGAGGGGTCAATAACCATGGGGCATCGATTTAAAGTAATTGATAGGGAGTTTAGAGGGGATTTGAGGGGAATTTCTTTCACCCAGAGGGTGGTGGGGGTCTGGAACTCACTGCCTGAAAGGGTGGTAGAGGCAGAAACCCTCATCACATTTTAAAAAGTATTTGGATGTGCACTTGAAGTGTTGTAACCCACAAGGCTACGGAACAAGACCTGGGAAATGGGATTAGGCTGGGTAGATCTTTGTTGGCCGGCACGGACACGATGGGCCAAAATGGCACCTTCCGTAATGTCATCTGCAAACTTCCTGGGCCATACTGCGTCCGAGGTTCCCCCCCTGTCCTAGCTATAAACTCACATCTTTCTCCAGTTTCTCCCCGATCTCTCCTCATGACCTCTCTGTGCTCATCTTGTCCTGCTCCCTTGACCCCCATTCCCACAAAACTGCTAACCACCTAACATTTTTTTCTGGCTCCCATGTTAGCTGACATTGTTAACGGTTCTCTCTCCTCAGGAACTGTTCCCCGCTGCTTCAAATCTGCTGTCATCGCCCCTCTCCTCAAAAAACCAACCCGTGACCCCCTCCAACCTCGCAAACTACTGCCCCATCTCCAACCTCTCTTTCCTCTCCAACGTCCTTGAACGTGTTATCGCCTCCCAAATCCGTGACCATCTTTCCCTGAATTCAATGTTTGAATCTGGTTTTCGCCCTGCCACAGTAACAAAACGGCTCTCATCAAAGTCACAAATGACATTCTTTGTGACTGTGACAAAGGTAAACTATCCCTCCTCACCCTTCTGGACCTGTCTGCAGCCTTTGACACGGTTGACCACTCCATCCTCCTCCAACGCCTCTCCACCAATGTCCAGCTGGGTGGACAATGCACTCGTCTGGTTCCATTCTTAGCTATCTAATCGTCAGCAGAAAATCTCCTGCAATGGCTTCTCTTCCTGCTCCCGCATCATTACCTCTGGTGTTCCCCAAGGATCTAAGCCTTGCCCCCTCCTATTTCTCATCTCCATATTGCCCCTTGGTGACATCATCCGAAAACACAGCATCAGTTTCCACATGTACGCTGATGGCACCCAGCTTTACCTCTCCATCACTTCGCTCCACTCCTCCAAGGTCTCTAAATTGTCAGGACTCTTGTCCGACATCCAGTACTGGATGACCAGGAATTTTCACCAATTAAATAATGGGAAGACCGAAGCCATTGTCTTCGGTCCCCGCCACAAACTGCGTTCCCTAACCACTGACTCCATCCCTCTCCCTAGCATCTGTTCGACGCTAAACCAGACTGTTCGCAACCTAGACTTCATATTTGACCCTGAAATGAGCTTTCGACCATATATCCACGGCATTGCAAAGACAGCTTATTTTCACCTCCGTAACATTGCCTCAAGCTTATCCGCTGCTGAAGCCCTCGTCCATGCCTTTGTTACCTCTAGAGGTCACTATTCATAGAAACATAGAAAATAGGTGCAGGAGTAGGCCATTCGGCCCTTCAAGCCTGCACCACCATTCAATAAGATCATGGCTGATCAATGCATTCCAGCGCATTCCTGGCTGGCTTCCCACATTCTACCCTACGTAAACTCGAGGTGATCCAAAACTCGGCTGCCCGTGTCCTAATTCGCACCAAGGCACGCTCACCCATCACCCCTGTGCTCACTGACTTTCACTGGCTCCCGGTTAAGCAACGCCTCGATTTCAAAATTTTCATCTTTGTTTGCAAATCCCTCCATGACCTCACCCCTCCCTATCTCTGTAATCTTCTCCAGCCCCACAACCTCTGACCCCACCCCACCCCCGAGATGTCTGCGCTCCTCTAATTCTGCCCTCTCCAGCATCCCTGATTGGAATCGCTCAATCATTGGTGGCCGTGCCTTCTGTTGCCTGGGCCCCAAAGCTTTGGAACTCCCTGCCTAAACCTCTCCGCCTCTCTACCTCTCTTTCCTCCTTTAAGATGCTCCTTAAAATCTACCTCTTTGATCTGCCCTAATTTTTCCTTTTGCGGTGTCACATTCTTGTCTTCTAACACTCCTGTGAAGCACCTTGGCACGTTTCACTACGCTATATAAACACAAGTTGTTGTTGTTGTTGGATGGCGGGTTCTGGCAGTCTGATTGGTTAGGCTATTTCCCAACATCATGTCCATCGCTGCAGGAAGCAGGTTGAGCTTGGAGGGGCTGACTGGCCTATTCCTGCGTTCCTATGTCCATAACCCTTTCAGCCCCGGTATAATTCCGGTGAATCTGCGGTGCTCCCCCTCCGAGGCCGATCTACCCTCCCTGAGGGGCGGGGCCCAGAACTGAACACAGTTACTCCGGGGGGGGGGGGGGGGGGGGGAGGGGGGGTCTGAGCAAGGCTCTGTACATGTGACGCATCACTTCCTCCCCTTTGTATCCTCGCTCCTGAGATAAAGGCCAGCATTCCATGAAACCTTGGGATTACTTTTTGGACCGGTGCTCTAGCACTTTGTGTGCACCGGATTTCACAAACAACAGTTTCAAGCCCTGCACTCAGTGTTGTGGAGGAGAATTCGTGGGACTGCAGATAAGGCTCAACCACGTTGCTGTGGGTCTGGAGTCACATATAGGCTCAGACCGGGTAAGGGCGGCAGGTTCCCTTCCCTGAAGGACATTAATGGACCAGTTGGGTTTTTTACGACAACCCGACAGTTTGTGCTCACTTTTACCGAGACCAGCCTTTTATTTTAAACTGCATTCAAATTCTCAAACGGTGATGGTGGGATTTGAACTCGCGCTCTCTGGATTACTACCCCGCGCCCGCCCAGCGGGTTTATTCACCGTAGCCGTCTCTCGGGAGCCGGGTCATAAAGAACAAGTGAGGATCCCGATGGCAAAGTGAAGCGATACATGGTCATGGTTCATGATGGTGGGGTCACTAGGGTGGGGGAGGGGAAAGGACTCAATCATACGACCTTGGCCAACTTCAAAACTGCAGTGCTGGGATTGGGCACGCCAGTCTGGGAAAGACGAGGAATGCAGAGGCATCATAGAATCATACAGCACAGCAGGAGGCCATTCGGCCCTTCGTCCTTGTGCCGGCTCTGTGAAAGAGCGCTCCAATTAGTCCCACTCCCCCCTGCTCTTTCCCTGTAGCCCTACAAATTTATCCTTTTCCACCAGTTATCCAATTCCCTTTTGAAAGTTACTATTGAATCTGCTTCCACCGCCCTTTCATGCAGCGCATTCCTGATCCTCTAAGCACATAAGAATTAGAAGCAGGAGTAGGCCATACGGCCCCTCGAGCCTGCTCCGCCATTCAATAAGATCAAGGCTGATCAGCGACCTCAACTCCACTTTCCCGCCCGATCCCTAATTCCCTCGATTCCCTTAGGGCCCAAAATTCTAGCGATCTCGGCCTTGAATATACTCAACCACTCTGCGGTTGAGAATTCCAAAGATTTACAGCCCTCTCAGTCTTAAATGGCCGACCCCTTATCCTGAGACTATGCCACCTAGTTCTAGACACTCCAGCCAAGGGAAACAACCTCTCAGCATCTACCCTGACAATCTCCCTTAGAATCTTATGTTTCAATGAGATCACCTCTCATTCTTCTAAACTCCAGGGAATAAAGGCACGTTCTACTCAATCTACACAACAATTCACGGTGTTAAACAAATTCTCCTCAAATCACTCTCTGGTTCTTTTCCAAATATCTTATAAGGAGTGGAAGAGGTTGGTAAAGAGAGGAAAAATAATTCCGCCTTCAAAATAAACCACAAGATGGGTCACAGGGCGTCTCAGTCCTGCATTCCTGGCCCAAACCATTTGAGTTCTCAGTGTAAAGGCTCTCTCTATCCATCATGTTAGAGACAAACACAGACCCTGCCAAACTCTGATGAAGCACAGGCTGTACGGAACTCACTCCAGATTTAGACAAACTGTGTGAATGAGGATTAACATTCAGTCCGACTCACCGCAAGTCAAAATGCAGATCCCATGGGGTGACTGACTAAATGCAGATTGTAACCCACATGCACACACAACCCTCACCACTAAGGGAAGTAATTATGTTTGTAAGTTTTATTTCCAAGAAACACATACACGGCTGTTTAAGGATAAATGCTTCTTAATCTGCATCAATAAACAGAGAAAGCCGGGCAAAAAACAGCTTCCAAACAACTCAACTCAACTCTCTTAGCGACTTTCCCGAGACACTGACTCTCACTGGGGAACAGGTCCCACACACGCTGACTCTCACTGGGGTACGGGTCCCACACACACTGACCCTCACTGGGGAACGGGTCCCACACACACTGACCCTCACTGGGGTACGGGTCCCACACACACTGACTCTCACTGGGGAACGGGTCCCACACACACTGACTCTCACTGGGGTACGGGTCCCACACACGCTGACTCTCACTGGGGAACAGGTCCCACACACGCTGACTCTCACTGGGGTACGGGTCCCACACACGCTGACTCTCACTGGGGAACAGGTCCCACACACGCTGACTCTCACTGGGGTACGGGTCCCACACACACTGACCCTCACTGGGGTATGGGTCCCACACACACTGACTCTCACTGGAGTACGGATCCCACATACACTGACCCTCACTGGGGTATGGGTCCCACACACACCGACTCTCACTGGGGTACGGGTCCCACACACACTGACTCTCACTGGGGAACAGGTCCCACACACACTGACTCTCACTGGGGAACAGGTCCCACACACACTGACTCTCACTGGGGAACGAGTTCCACACACACTGACCCACACTGGGGAAAGGGTCCCACACACACGGACTCTCACTGGGGTCATCATCATCATAGGCAGTCCTTCGGAATCGAGGAAGGCTTGCCTCCACTCTTAAAATGAGTCCTTAGGTGGCTGAACAGTCCAATACGAGAGCCACAGTCCGTGTCACAGGTGGGCAGAAAATCATTGAGGGAAGAGGTGGATGGGACAGATATGCCGCACGCTCCTTCCGCTGCCTGCGCTTGATTTCTGCATGCTCTCGCCAATGAGACTCGAGGAGCTCAGCGCGCTCCCAGCTGCACTTCCTCCACTTAGTGCAGTCTTTGGCCAGGGACTCCCAGGTTTCAGTGGGGATGTTGCACTTTATCACGGAGGCTTTGAGGATGTCCTTGTAACGTTTCCTCTGCCCACCTTTGGCTTGTTTGCCATGAAGGAGTTCTGAGTAGAGCACTTGCTTTGGGAGTCTCATGTCTGGCATGTGGATAATATGGCCTGCCCAGCAAAGCTGATCAAGTGCGGTCAGTGCTTCATGCTGGTGATGTGGAACGGGCCCACACACTGACCCACACTGGGGTACGGGTCCCACACACAATGACTCCCCCCGGGGTACGGGTCCCACACACACTGACTCCCCCCGGGGTACGGGTCCCACACACACTGACTCCCCCCCGGGGTACGGGTCCCACACACACTGACTCCCCCCGGGGTACGGGTCCCACACACACTGACTCTCACTGGGGTACGGGTCCCACACACTCTGACTCTCACTGGGGTACAGGTCCCACACACACTGACTCCCCCCGGGGTACAGGTCCCACACACACTGACTCCCAGTGGGGTAGGAGTCCCACACACACCGACTCTCACTGGGGTACGGGTCCCACACACACTGACTCTCACTGGGGTACGGGTCCCACACACACTGACTCTCACTAGGGTACGGGTCCCACACACACTGACTCTCACTAGGGTACGGGTCCCACACACACTGACTCTCACTAGGGTACGGGTCCCACACACACCGACTCTCACTGGGGAATGGGTCCCACACACACCGACTCTCACTGGGGAACGGGTCCCACACACACCGACCCTCACTGGGGTACAGGTCCCACACACACTGACTCCCCCCGGGGTACAGGTCGCGCACACACTGACTCCCAGTGGGGTAGGAGTCCCACACACACTGACTCTCACTAGGGTACGGGTCCCACACACACTGACTCTCAGTGGGGTACGGGTCCCACACACACTGACTCTCACTAGGGTACGGGTCCCACACACACTGACTCTCACTAGGGTACAGGTCCCACACACACTGACTCTCACTGGGGAACGGGTCCCACACACACTGACTCTCACTGGGGTACGGGTCCCACACACACTGACTCTCACTGGGGTACGGGTCCCACACACACTGACTCTCACTGGGGTACGGGTCCCACACACACTGACTCTCACTGGGGTACGGGTCCCACACACACTGACTCTCACTGGGGTACGGGTCCCACACACACTGACTCTCACTGGGGTACAGGTCCCACACACACCGACCCTCACTGGGGTACAGGTCCCACACACACTGACTCTCACTGGGGAACGGGTCCCACACACACTGATTCTCACTGGGGTACGGGTCCCACACACACTGACTCTCACTGGGGAACGAGTCCCACACACACTGACTCTCACTGAGGTACGGGTCCCACACACACTGACTCTCACTGGGGTACGGGTCCCGCACACACTGACTCTCACTGGGGTACGGGTCCCACACACACTGACTCTCACTGGGGTACGGGTCCCACACACACTGACTCTCACTGGGGTACGGGTACCACACACACTGACTCTCACTGGACATTTAGGGATGGCAATAAATTCTGGCCTTGCCACCAACGCCCACGTCTGGTGAATGAATGATTGTTATATTTTTATTGAGGATCTCAGTGGGCCGGGACTGAACACCCTGTAATTAGCTGCAGCACTCCATTAAAGCTGAACAATGGATAGCGCTGGTAGTCAGTGCAGTAGCAGAAATGAGGGGGCAGAAATTCCGGCCTCTCGGGTCCGTACGGAGTGTCTATCGACCTGGGAAGGCATCGTAAAAGCCGGTTTTCAGCGCACAATGCGCATGCGCTGAAAACCGGCTTTTCCGATCTGTCAAGCTGGAGCTTGACCAATCATCTGTATCTCGGGAGCGAGGACATTTGCAAGGACAAGATTGCGGGATTTACCCATATCTTGCCCAGCAAATATCCTCAAAATTCTTGCGCCTGAAAAAAGCAGTTGTGTATAACCTACTTTTACAGGTGCAAGTCTTAAAACGCACTTAAAACATAAAAATAAAATATTAAAAACACTTTTTATTTTTAAAAACCCTGCCTACTACGTTAAATTTATTTTAAAGCATAATTTTGAAAACTTTTTTTTAAAAATTAAAAATCGGAAATATATATTTTTTAATAATACATAAAAAAATTTAATTTAAATTAACGTTAAATATGTATTTTTTCTATTTTTAAATGAGTGTTTCGTGTGTTGGGGGAGCGGGATTCCCTGTCATATTAATGGGAAGTCCAACTTACGGAATTCCCATTATGATGAAGAGAACATACTTTACCCGATTGGCTGCCCAGAGCCATGTGACTGCCGCTCCAGCCCTGCGCACACCTTGACGTGCACGTGCTGCGAAGCGCAGTCAGCGGAGGCCTCAGGACCGGGATCTCACGTGGGCGCAGCACGGTAAGGTAAGTGCGAATCTTTTCAACTTTTTTTTTTACCCGATCGCCCGCGGGAAGCAGCCGACCGGGATTTCTGGGCCGACGTGTTTCCGAAAACAGACGTAAAATATATAAACTCACTCGGTCAACAGCCAGTAGCTTTTTAAAGCTCCGTCCACTTGCTGGTTTATTTGTGCTTTGATATCTGCGATTGCTTGATCAAATGTTCCTGCCTGTGAGGACAATAAAATAACATTGAGATTAATAACCAATGGCCCAGCCCCCGCCAGCTGCAACACCGCCCCCACCCGCTGTGGCCCCGCCCCCTGTGGCTGAAGCCCCGCCCCCTGTGGCTGAAGCCCCGCCCACCCGCCAGCTGCGGCCCCGCCCCCACCAGCCACACCCCCCGCTAGCCCAGTGGACTTGCTGCTCTTGGTCCGTCACCAGGACCAAGACTGCCATTTAAATCACACAGGCAAACGTGGCAACCATTCTGCACACAGCAAGATCCCACAGGTTTTGCTGAGGTGCATGATCAGTTAATCTGGTTTCTGGTGGTGTTGCTTAGAGGAACGATCGTGCCACAGCCGCAACCCCTCCCCCCCACCCCCTGCCAGCTGCAGTCCCATTCCCCCCCAGCAGCTGCGGCCCGCTGTTCTTTGAATAGCGCCGTGGGGAGGGAGGTGGGGTCAGCCTAGAACTCCGGCTCCAGTCCAGGGGCAAGGCCTGAATCCACGACCCTTACACTGAGCACCGGCGATGCTGGAGTAGCACGCTGCCTCGTCTCTTGCTCTCCAGGCAAAAGGAAACAAGAGCTTGCTGTCAAGAAGCACGATTAGGGCGCCGTTAAACTGGAGCACCGACCGGCAATTTTCCCTCTGGTTTCTTGCATTGACAAGCCAGCTGCACGGGATCCCTGGAGCGCTGTACAGCCGCGCAGCTAAAGGATTAATGCCCACATTGGTTCACTGCCCAGGGATTGTTGTAGGAATTTCAACCGGCGGAGCCCAACGTTCAACACTCGCTCTCGCAGCAGGAGTTACGAGCCTTCTCCTTCTGAAAGAGGGGGTCGAAGCCCGTGTACCGGGGTCCGAGCCCCACCCCCTCCCCCTCCCCGGTGTCCGAGCCCCTCCTCCCGTGTACTGCCGCAACTGCGGGCAGCGATCTCAGCACAGGCTCATAGATCCCGCCACACGAACGGGTACTGACACTGGCCTCGCAGCCCTTCATCTCCCCTTCCTTCAACCACCTATCCGATTGGTCAATGCTGTCAGGGACTCTGTCTCAATCGCTTAATCTGCTGGTGAATTCCACTCTCACAACTCTGTGTCGGAAAACTTCTCCTCCTCTCTGCCCTAAATCTCTTACATTTAATCTTCTATCTCTGTCTCCTCATTCTAGACCCCTCAATCTCGCTAAACTATCTGCTTCTATCTGTCCCGTCTCATTACTTTATCATTTTACACACTGTCTACCTTGGTATTTGTATTTCCTCAGCTGTGGCTCAGTGGGTAGCACCTTCCCCTCCGAGTCAGAAGGTTGTGGGTTCAAGTCCCACTCCAGGAACTTGAGCATGTAAATCTGGGCTGACACTCCAGTGCAGTGCTCAGGGAGTGCTGCACAGTCAGAGGTGCCGTCTTTTGGATGAGACGTTAAACCGAGGCCCAGTCTGTCCTCTCCGGTGGATATAAAAGATCCCATGACACTATTTGAAGAAGAGCAGGGAAGTTCTCCCCAGTGTCCTAGGCCAATATTTATCCCTCAATCAACATAACAAAAGCAGATTATCTGGTTATTTTCACATTGCTGTTTGTGGGAGCTTGCTGTGTGCACATTGGCTGCTGCATTTCCAACAATACAGCATTGACTACACTCCAAAAGTACTTCATTGGCTGTAAAGCACTTTGATACGTTCGGTGGTCGTGAAAGGCACTATATAAATGCAAGTCTTTCTTTCTTTCATACCAGGCAGCATTGTCGTGAATCTGCACTGCCCCTCTCTCTATCGCCTCAATAACCTTCCTGTAGTGTGGAGTCCAAAGCTGCACACAGTACCCCAACTCATGTCTTACTAATTCGAGTCACCATTACACAGTATATACAGCACAGAAACAGGCCATTCGGCCCAACAGTCCAGTGCCGGTGTTTATGTTCCACACGAGTCTCCTCCCACCCTCTTCATCTCATCCCATCACCATATCCTTCTATTCCTCTCTCCCTCATGTGTTTATGTAGCTTCCCCTGAAATGCATCGATACTATTCGCCTCAGCCACTCCCTGTGGGAGTGACCACCACATTCTCACCACTCTCTGGGTGAAGAAGTTTCTCCTGAATTCCTTATTGGATTTATTAGTGACTATCTTAAATTTATGGCCCCGAGTTCTGGTCCCAGCCATAAATAAAACCATCGTCTGAACATCTGCCCCATCAAACCCTTTCATAACGGCACGTTACACCTCAGCCTCCTCTTTTCTGGTGAGAAGAGTCCCAGCCTGTATATCCTTTTTATAACATGGAGACCAGAATTGTACACAGCACTCGGAGTGTGGTCTAACTCAGCTTCTCTACAAATTTAACGTAACCTCTCTGCTTTTCAATTCTATCTCTCTAAAATAAGCCATCGTGCTTTGCTTGCCCCACTCCCCTGCCCTTTCCCCATAGCCCTGCAATTTTTTCCTTTTCAAGTATTTATCCAACTCCCTTTTGAAACTTACTATTGAATCTGCTCCCACCGCCCTTTCAGGCAGCGCATTCCAGATCACAACAACTCGCTGCGTAAAAAGTTTTTCCTCATGTCGCCTATGGTTCAATTACCAATCACCTTAAATCTGTGTCCTCTGGTTACCGACCCTTCTGCCTCTGGAAACAGTTTGTCCTTATTTACTCTATCAAAACCATTCATGATTTTGAACACCTCTATCAAATCTCCCCTTAACCTTCTCTGCGCTCAGGAGAACAGCCCCAGCTTCTCCAGTCTATCTACGTAACTGAAGTCCCTCATCCCTGAAACCATTTTAGTAAATCCCCTCTGCACCCTCTCTAAGGCCTTCACATCCTTCCTAAAGTGTGGTGCCCAGAATTGGACACAATACTGCAGCTGAGGCCGAACCAGTGTTTTGCACAGGTTTAGTATAGCTACCGTGTTTTTCACTTGCCATTACACGCCCAGTCTGCAGGTTTATTAATGTCTTCCTGTATTGTGTCACAGTCCTCCTCTGTATTCACTACACGCCCCAATTTGGTGTCATCCACAAATGTGAAATTGTACTTCCGATTCCCGAGTCCAAATTGTTTTATGTAAATGGTGAACACCAGTGGTCCCAGCACCGATCCCTGTGGAACACTGTTTCCCACCTTGGCGGAAAGAGCGGGGGAGTGGGACTAACTCGATCGCTCTTTCAAAGAGCCGGCCCGGGCACGATTGGCCGAATGGCCTCCTTCCGTGCTGCGAAATTCTATGATTCAAAGTACAATTATATTTTTAACCAAAATGTATCATCTCACTTTCTGGCATTAAATTCTACCTGCCGCTTTTTCTGACCATTCCACCATCTGATCACCATCCCCTGTCAGCATCCTTTGGAGTGGAGGATTGTGATTACCATGCCTCCTATTTTAGTATTGTTTGCAATTTAGGGCACTCCACCCTCGCAACCGGTATCCAAACCAGGTCGTGGAGGAGCTGGACTTTTCCTGCTCGTCCTGTTCATACAGACTGTAGATTTAAATACACGGGCAGCGATTCTATCAATGGTCATTTCCCGAACACTTTTGTGTAAATTCACATAAATTCATTACATTAAACGTTCATCCTTATTCACATTGAAATACAGGCAGTCAACAATAGCTGGCTCACTGAGGGAGGGGGAAGAGAGTGAGAGGCAGACAGGAGAGAGAGAGAGAGAGGCAGACAGGAGAGAGAGAAAGAGAAAGAGAAAGAGAAAGAGAAAGAGAGAAAGAGAAAGAGAGAAAAAGGAGAGAGAAAAAGGAGAGAGAAAAAGGAGAGAGAAAAAGGAGAGAGAAAAAGGAGAGAGAAAAAGGAGAGAGAAAAAGGAGAGAGAAAAAGGAGAGAGAAAAAGGAGAGAGAAAAAGGAGAGAGAAAAAGGAGAGAGAAAAAGGAGAGAGAAAAAGGAGAGAGAAAAAGGAGAGAGAAAAAGGAGAGAGAAAAAGGAGAGAGAAAAAGGAGAGAGAAAAAGGAGAGAGAAAAAGGAGAGAGAAAAAGGAGAGAGAGAGAAAGAGAGAGAGAAAAGAATCATACAATGATTACAGCAGAGAAGGAGGCCATTCAGCCCGTACCGGCTCTCTGCAGGAGCATTTCAGCCAGTCCCACTCCCCCGCCCTTTCCCCCTAGCCCTGCTAATTGTTTTTCCCCGGGTATTTATCCAACTCCCTTTTGAGTCTGCCACCCTCGCAGGCAGTGAATTCCAGATCCTAACCACTCGCTGCATAAAAAAGTTTATCCTCATGTCGCCTTTGGTTCTTCTGCCAATCACCTTAAATCTGTGTCCTCTGGTTCGCAACCCTTCCGCCAATGGGAACAGTTTCACACTCACTACTCTGTCCGGACCCCTCATGATTTTGAGCACCTCGATCAAATTTCCTCTCAACCTTCTCTGCTCGAAGGAGAACAACCCCAGCTTCTCCTGTCTATCCCTGGAACCATTTTCGTAAACCTTTTCTGCATCCTCTCTAAGACGTTCACATCCTTCCTCAAGAGCGTTGCCCAGAATTGCACACAATACTCCAGTTGACATGGTTTATAAAGGTTCATCATAATTTCTATACTTTTGCACTTTATACCTCGATTCATTAAGTCCAGGATCCCGTAAGTGTTTTTAACCGCTTTCTAAACCTGTCCTGCCAACTTCAATTATTTGTGCACATATCCCCCAGGTCTCTCAAAATACATTCCAATGAGAAGGAAAGACTGTAAAAGAGATAACCATCTGTGGCTAACTAAGGAAATAAAGAATGGTATCAAATTGAAAACAAGGGCATATAAAGTGGCCAAGACTAGTGGGAGGCCAGAGGATTACAAAACTTTTAAAAGCCAGCAAAGAATAATAAATAAGAGTACGAAAGCTAACTAGCTCGAAATATAACAGATAGTAAGAATTTCTACAGGTACATAAAAAGGAAAAGAGTGGCTAAAGTAAATGTTGGTCCCTTGGAGAATGAGACTGGGGAGTGAATAATGGGGAACAGGGAAATGGCAGAGACGTTGAACAAATATTTTGTATCAGTCTTCATGGTAGAAGACAATAAAAACATCCCAACAGTGGATAATCAAGGGGCTATAGGGAGGGAGGAACTTAATACAATCACTATCACAAAATAAGTAGTACTCGGTAAAATATTGGGACTAAAGGCGGACATGTCCCCTGGACCTGATGGCTTACATCCTAGGGTCTTAAAAGAAGTGGCTGCAGAGACAGTGGATGCATTGGTTGTAATCTACCAAAATTCCCTGGATTCTGGGGAGGTCCCAGCGGACTGGAAAAATGCAAATATAACGCCCCTATTTAAAAAAGGAGAGACAGAAAGCAAGAAACTATAGACCAGTTAGCCTAACATCTATCGTTGGGAAAATGCTGGAGTCCATTATTAAGGAAGCAGTAGCAGGACATTTGGAAAAGCATTATTCAATCAAACAGTCAGCATGGTTTTATGAAAGGGAAATCATGTTTGACAAATTTACTGGAATTCTTCGAAGATCTAACAAGCAGGGTGGATAAGGGGGAACCAGTGGATATGGTACATTTGGATTTCCAGAAGGCATTCGATAAGGTGCCACATAAAAGGTTACTGCACAAGATAAAAGTTCACAGGGTTGGGGGTAATATATTTGCATCAACAGAGGATTGGCTAACTAACAGAAAACAGAGAGAGGACAGAGAGGCGAGATAAATGGATCATTTTCCAGTTGGCAAACAGTGACTAGTGGGGTGCTCTGTTAATGACTTGGATGAAGGGACTGAGTAAGCTAGTTTGCTGATGATACAAAGATGGGTGGGAAAGCAAATTGTGAGGAGGACATAAAAAATCTGCAAAGAGATATAGACAGGCTAAGTGAGTGGGCAAAAAATTGGCAGATGCAGTATAATGTGGGAAAATGTGAGGTTATCCACTTCGGCAGAAATAATAAAAAAGGAAAGTACAATTTAAATGGAGAAAAATTGCAAAGTGCTGCAGTACAGAATTACCTGGGGGTTCTTGTGCGTGAAACACAAGTTAGTATGCAGGTACAGCAGGTAATCAGGAAGGCAAATGGAATGTTGGCCTTTATTGCAAGGGGGATAGAGTATAAAAGCAGAGAAGTCCTGCTACAACTGTACAGGGTATTGGTGAGGCCACACCTGGAGTACTGCGTGCAGTTTTGGTCTCCGTATTTAAGGTTCACGAGGTTGATTCCAGAGATGAGGGGGTTGACTTATGAAGGTAGGTTGAGTAGGTTGGGCCTATACTCATTGGAAGTCAGAAGAATGAGAGGTGATCTTATTGAAACATATAAGATAATGAGGGGGCTCCAGAAGGTGGATGCAGAGAGGTTATTTCTACTCATAGGGGAAACTAAAACTATGGGGCATAGTCTCAGAATAATGGGCCACCCATTTAAAACTGAGATGAGGAGGAATTTCTTCTGAGGGTTGTAAATCTGTGGAATTCTCTGCCCCAGAGGGCTGAGGAGGCTGGGTCACTGAATATATTTAAGGCGGAGATAGATAGAGTTTTGAGGGATAAGGGAGTAAAGGGTTATGGGGAGCGGGCAGGGAAGTGGAGTTGAGTCCATGATCAGATCAGCCATGATCTTATTAAATGGCGGAGCAGGCTCGAGGGGCCAAATGGCCTACTCCTGCTCCTATTTCTTATGTTCCTATGTTCATGCACCCGCTTTAGGATTGTACCCTTTAGTTTATATTGCCTCTCCTCGTTCTTCCAACCAAAATGTTTCCACGCTTTTCTGCGTTAAATTTCATCTGCCACACATCCGCCCATTCCATTTGAAGTCTATCACTATCCTACTCACTGTTCACTATACTCCAAGTTTTGTGTCATCTGCAAATTTTGAAATTGTGCCCTGTACATCCCACATCAAAGTCATTAATCTATATCAAGAGAAGCAGTGGTCCCAGTACCGACCCTTGGAGAACACCTTCCTCCAGTCCGAAAAACAACCGTTCACCACTACTCTCGGTTTCCTGTCACTTGGCCAATTTCGTATCCATGTTGTCACTGTCCCTTGGGCTTCAACTTTGCTGGCAAGCCTATTATGTGGCACTTTGTCGAACGCCTTTTGGAAATCCATGTACTTTATGTCGACCACATTGCCCTCATCAACCCTCTCTGTTACCTCATCAAAAAACTCGATCAAGTTAGTTAAACACGATTTGCCTTTAATAAATCCTTGCTAGTTTTCCTTAATTAATCCACACCTATCCAAGGGACTGTTAATTTTGTCCCTGATTATTGTTTCTAAAAGCTTCCCCGTGACCAGGTTTAAACTGACTGGCCTGTAGTTGCAGGGTTTACCTTTTTTGAACAATGGTGTAACATTTGCAACTCTCCAGTCCTCTGGCACCATCCCCATTTGTAAGGAGGATTGGAAGATTATGGCCAGTACCTCTGTGATTTCTTCCCTCACCTCCCTCAGCATCCTAGGATGCATCCCATCCGGTCCTGGTGACTTATCGACTTTAAGTACAGCCAGCCTTTCTAGTACCTCCTCGTTATCAATTCTTATCCCATCCAATGTCTCCACTACCTCCTCCTTCACTCTGTCTATGGCAGCATCTTCTCTTTGATGAAGACAGATGCAAAGTATTACTTTATTACCTCAGCCGTGCCCTATGCCTCCATGCGTAGGTCTCCTTTTTAGTCCCTAATCGGCCCCGCCCCTTCTCGTTACCCTTTTACTATTAAAGGGCTCAATTTTCCCCGAGCCCGTTTTCTGGCGTATTGCCAGAGTTGCGCCGCTTAATTACGTTAAAAAATGTGCCAGAAAAAAATCTCCGAAGTTTCCCTGATGTTTGGCCTCTAATCTGCAGCCGCGCAGTGTGGCCAATCACCTCGGGGGGGTGGGGCCTGCGGCCTGCACTGGAAAAAGGAGCCGGGCCTTCTGCGCATGCGCGGGGAAAAAAACTGGCGTTCTTGACGTCGCTGAAATGGCCACGCATGCGCAGTATGGGGTGCCTTCCTGGTCAGCTGCGGTGAGTACCCTCCCCCGCCGAGCCTCTCCGCCGCTCTGTGGCTCCCGCTTTCGTGCCGGTCCAGGTCTGCTCCGCTTCCCACCCCTAGCCGAATGGTCTCCGATGTACTTACCTGCGCCAATTTCTTCAACTCTCCGCAAGGGTTTTCTGAAGTGGCCACATACGTTGACCCAAGTAGAAATGGAGTAACTATTTGCTGGCCAAAGTCGCCTAAATGGCTAGAATTGGCATAGGTGGTTGGTAATGCCCCCTTTTGAGAAAACAAAGCTTACTTAAAGTTACACTGGTGCAAATGGATTAGGGAAACTGGAGATTTTTAAGTTAGGCAGGAAAATTGAGTCCTATATGCCTATAGAAAACTTTTGGATCACCTTTTATGTTTGCTGCCATTCTATTCTCATACCCTCTCTTTGCCCCTCATTGCTTTTTTCACATTTCCTCTGAACTGTCTATATTTAGACAGATTCTCAGATGTATTCTCGATCTGACATCTGTCATACGTGCTCTTTTTCTGCTTCAGCTTACTCTAAGAGTCAGACAGAAAAAAGGAGTCGTGGTACATCCTGGGTTTTGGACGTTTGACTCCATGGGGCTGAATTGGGACGAGGGCGATGGTGGAAAACAAACACTAGAGAATCGTCGGCACCTTATACACCTTTCGCGATTTTCTTTTCTGTTGAAACCAGTGTGCTTGGAACTGCATTGTATTCCAATCCCTCCCTGGCCTCACCGCTCCCTACCTCTTTAACCCCCCTCCAGCCCTACAACCAATATCGCTGTTAAGCTGTGCGGCCGTGCAGTGATCTGGAGGTCCCGTGCAGGTTATTTCTCAATGTAAATAACCGCGCAGCCCGTTAAAGGGGTCACGCACCCATTAAATAATTAGCGGGAACTTTGCCTGCAACCCTTTGAGATCTCTGCACTCCTCCAATTCTGATCGTTCACATATCCCCGATTTCCATCGCCCCACCATTGGTGGCCGTGCCTTCAGCTGCCTGGGCCCCAAGCTCTGGAATTCCCTCCCTAAACCGCTCCGCCGCTCTCTCCTCCTTAAAACCTACCTCTTTGACCAAGCTTTTAGTCACCTGTCTTAATATCTCCTTACGTGGCTCAAATGCTCCTGTGAAACACCTTGGGACGTTTTACTGTGTTAAAGGTGCTATATAAATGCAAGTGTTGCGTACAATGCTGGCAGCAGAAGGTAAAGGGTGAGGAGAGTCTAACACAGTCCAGCTTGATCGCCACCCTGCACGAAGTTGAAGAATATTGCCATAACTAACACACCTTCCTGGTCAACTATCTGTCGAGCTCACTCTTGTATTCCCCACTATAGCCTACCTGGACATGAGGTTCCATATATTCAGCCCCCACCCTATCCTGGCGAAGACAGACACAAGTTATCAGAGGACATTAGGCAAAGTTAGTGCCCGGAGAAGAGGTGGAATGAAGCGTTTACCCG
This sequence comes from Pristiophorus japonicus, assembly GCF_044704955.1. Lineage (NCBI taxonomy): Eukaryota > Metazoa > Chordata > Chondrichthyes > Pristiophoridae > Pristiophorus > Pristiophorus japonicus. The sequence continues at coordinate 252,157,949 of NC_091982.1, forward strand.
GAGCACGAAGAACTTCCTCAGCCTGTAGTCCTGGTGGGCAGGGGCTGGAGCGGGTGTGTCAGCAGCTATCTGACCATGTGCTGGAGCCCTGGCTCCTGTCCCAGCCCCCTGCAGCTCAGCCGCTGCCCCGCTCTGGACCATGAGCTCCAGCCTCGGCTCCTGCTCCTGCTCCGGCTCCAGCTCCAGCTCCGGCTCCGGCTCCGGCTCGACTCGGGCTCCGGGAGCTCGGTCCCCGGCCTCGCAGCTCAGGTCCACCGCCTGGAACTCGCTGGGATCCCGGGCCGCCATGGGCCGGGTGGGGTGGAGACAATGGGCCAAAGGGAGGGGACCTCGGCCACAACCTCCTGCAAATGTCGCAACCAGCCGCCGAGGGTGGAGGATATTGCCCCGAGAGCAGGGGCTCCCCAGGTGTGTGTGTGTGGCCAGGCGGGGGTCTGTCACTCAGGCAGCTCCGAGCATACCAGGAAGAGCTTTCAGCAGGCGGAGGAGCCAAACTTCCCTTTTTGTTTGTTCCGTTGCTTCACCTGCTTCCTGGTTGAGGCCGGGGCGGAACCCACACTGCTCCACAACCCTCACTCCTTCCAGGATGTGGGCGTCTCTGGCAAGGCCAGCACTTACTGCCCACCCCCATCAACAACTTGTATTCATGTAGCGCCTTTGATGTAGTACAACGTCCCGAGCGCTTCACAGGAGTGTTATCAGACAAAAAAATTGATACCCAGCCGGGAGAAACTTTTTCACCCAGAGAATTGTGAACCTGTGGCATTCTCTACCACAGAAAGTTGTTGCGTCCAGTTCGTTGGATATATTCAAAAGGGAGTGAGATGTGGCCCTCACTGCTAAAAGGATCGGGGTATGGAGAGAAAGCAGGAAAGGGGTACTGAAGTTGCATGATCAGCCATGATCATATTGAATGGTTGTGCAGGCTCGAAGGGCCGAATGGCCTGCTCCTGCACCTATTTTCTATAAGGAGATATTCGGGCAGGTGACCAAAAGCTTGGTCAAAGTAGGTTTTAAGGAGCGTCTTGAAGGAGGAGAGGTTTAGGCAGAGAATTCCTGAGCTTGGAGCCCAGGCAACAGAAGGTACAGCCACCGATGCTTGAGCGATTATAATCAGGGATGCTCAAGAGGGCAGAATTAGAGGAGCGCAGACATCTCGGGGGTGGGGGTGGGGGGTTGTGGGGCTGGAGGAGATTACAGATATATGGAGGGGCGAGGCCATGGATGGATTTGTAAACAAAGATGAGAATTTTGAAATCGAGGCGTTGCTTAATTGGGAACCAATGTAAGTCAGCGAGCACAAGGGGTGATGGGTGAGCGGGACTTGGTGTGAGTTAGGACACGGGCAGATGAGTTTTTGATCACCTCTAGTTTACATAGGGTAGGATGTGGGAGGCCAGCCAGGAGTGCGCTGGAATAGTCAAGTCTAGAGGTAACAAAGGCATGGATGAGGGTTTCAGCAGTGGATGAGCTGAGGCAAGGGCAGAGACGGACGATGTTATGGAGGTGGAAATAGGCGGTCTTAGTTATGCTGCGGATATGTGGCCGGAAGCTCATTTCAGGGTCAAATATGACACCGATGTTGTGAACAGTCTGGTTCAGCCTCAGACAGAAGTTGGGGCGAGGGATGGAGTCAGTGGCTAAGGAACGGAGTTTGTGGCGGGGACCGAAAGCAATGATTTTGGTCTTTCTGATAGTCAATTGGAGAAAATTTCTGCTCATCCAGAACTGGGTGTCGGACAAGCAGTCGGACAATGTAGAGACCGTGGAGGGGTTGAAAGACGTGCTGGTGAGGTAGAGCTGGGTGTCATCAGCGTACATGTGGAAACTGAGGCTATGTTTTCGGATGACGTCACCAAGGGGCAGTGTGAAGATAAGAAATAGTAGGAGGCAAGGATAGATCCTTGGGGGACACCAGAGGTAACGATGCGGGAGTGGGAAGAGAAGCCACTGCAGGAGATTTTCTGGCTATGATTAGATAGCTAACCAGACGAGTGCAGTCCCACCCAGCTGGAGATGGTGGAGAGGCGTTGGAGGAGGATGGAATGGTCAACTGTGTCAAAGGCTGCAGACAGGTCCAGAAGGACGAGGAGGGATAGTTTACCTTTGTCACAGTCACAAAGGATGTCATTTGTGACTTTGATGAGAGCAGTTTCGGTATTGTGGCAGGGGCGAAAACCAGATTGACGGGAGTTGTGGGAAAGATGGGCACGGCTTTGGGAGGGGACAACACGCTCAAGTACTTGGAGAGGAAAGGGAGGTTGTGAATGGGGTGGTAGTTTGAGGGGACGGAGGGGTCGAGGGTTGTTTTTTTTGAGGCGAGGGATGATTACAGCAGATTTGAGGGAGAGGGGGACAGTAGCTGAGGAGAGAGAACCGTTAACAATGTCAGTTAACATGGGAGCCAGAAAAGGAAGTTGGGTGGTCAGCAGTTTGGTGGGAATTGGATCAAGGGAGCAGGAAGTGGGTGTCATGGACAGGATGAGCTCGGAAAGGTCATGAGGGGAGGTCGGAGAGAAAGTGGTGAAAGATGTGAGTTCAGAGCAAGGGCCTTGAGAATTGCCCTTGAGAAGGTGGTGGTGAGCTGCCTTCTTGAACTGCTGCAGTCCGTGTGGTGAAGGTTCTCCCACAGTGCTATTAGGGAGGGAGGAATTTGACCCAGCGACAATGAAGGAACAGCGATATATTTCCAAGTCAGGATGGTGTGTGACTCGGAGGAGAACTTGGAGGTGGTGGTGTTCCCATGCATCTGCTGCCCTAGGCCGTAGAGGTCGCGGGTTTGGGAGGTGCTGCTGAAGAAGCCTTGGCGAGTTGCTGAAGTGCATCTTGTAGATGGTGCACACTGCAGCCACGGTGCGCCGGTGGTTGAGGGATGTTGAGGCAACATTTCAGAAACCGGACCTTGTCCGGGTGACATGTGCCCACGCTGTCTCAGTTGCTTTTCAACCGAGACCACCTCTGGTTTTTCTAATGAGTGGAGTCGGGTAGGGAGGGGGTCTGAATTCAACATCAGGTCTTTATTTCTCGAACATATGCACAGAGAGCCTCTCTCACCTGCTCGCGGTGGAGCACTCTGCAGAATACAGAAATGGTTACATTCTTATACCTTTCTTGGTCCCTGTCCATGTGCTCCTGAGGGCGGTCCCCAGTGCGTGGCTCACATTCTTTCTCCTTGATTATATTCTAGTTGCATATCTATCGATAGTCGAAGATTCTTGGCTTGCTTTTAATCCATTTACTACATCTAGCTTATTTACCTTGTTTGCCCACCTGACACCATATTCTTGAGCCGTTACCTCAGAAATAGCAACAATGGCAGTTTGTTAATTAGATCAGGAACCTGTCTGCGTTCTGCAACTAGATCAGTATTTCCCTGACAACTTTCTGGATTGAATTTCCATCATGCTATTTTCATACGGCAATCCCCCCTTTTGGCCCTTGGTCAGCCCGACCCAAGATGGCCAACCTATCTACACCCAATATGGCTCCGTTACTCCCCGTCCGGGCACTCGCCATGCTGGCCAGACATGTGGTCCGTAGGGTAATATTGGGGTCATGCTACTTATACCTGGTCCTGCTTTCCCCGTCTCTTCCTCCTTTTTTTCCCCCTAATTTTTTCTACGTTTGCATACTTCCCTTCAATTTTCCCCAGCAACGTTTCATACTTAAGAACATAAGAACATAAGAATTAGGAACAGGAGTAGGCCATCTAGCCCCTCGAGCCTGCTCCGCCATTCAACAAGATCATGGCTGATCTGGCCGTGGACTCAGCTCCACTTACCCGCCAACTCCCCATAACCCTTAATTCCCTCATTGGTTAAAAATCTATCTATCTGTGACTTGAATACATTCAATGAGCTAACCTTAACTGCTTCCTTGGGCAGAGAATTCCACAGATTCACAACCCTCTGGGAGAAGAAATTTCTTCTCAACTCGGTTTTAAATTGGCTCCGCCGTATTTTGAGGCTGTGCCCCCTAGTTCTAGTCTCCCCAACCAGTGGAAACAACCTCTCTGCCTCTATCTTGTCTATCTCTTTCATTATTTTAAATGTTTCTATAAGATCACCCCTCATCCTTCTGAACTCCAACGAGTAAAGACCCAGTCTACTCAATCTATCATCATAAGGTACCCCCCTCATCTCCAGAATCAGCCTAATGAATCGTCTCTGTACCCCCTCCAAAGCTAGTATATCCTTCCTTAAGTAAGGTGACCAAAACTGCACGCAGTACTCCAGGTGCGGCCTCACCAATACCCTATACAGTTGCAGCAGGACCTCCCTACTTTTGTACTCCATCCCTCTCGCAATGAAGGCCAACATTCCATTCGCCTTCCTGATTACCTGCTGCACCTGCAAACTAACTTTTTGGATTCATGACCGTGGAGTTCCACACTGACCGTGGAGTTCCACACTGACCGTGGAGTTCCACAGGGCGTTCTGGGACGTCCTGGGGGGCGACTACGCGCGGGTCCTGGGGGAAAGTCTGGCGACCGGGGAGATGCCCCTCTCTTGGCGCAGGGCAGTCATCGTCCTGCTGCTTAAGAAGGGCGATCTCTGCCTCCTTAAGAACTGGCGCCCGGTCTCCCTCCTCAGCACGGACTACAAAATTTTCACCAGGGCGATGTCTGCTCGCCTTGGTGCCGTGCTGGACCACATGATCCACCCCGACCAGTCCTACACGGTCCCGGGCCGGACAATCCACGATAACATCCATCTGGTCCGGGACCTCATCCATTGTTCCCAGGAGGCTGGTCTGTCGGTCGCCTTCCTATCCCTCGACCAAGAGAAGGCGTTCGACAGGGTGGATCACGACTATCTGCTCGGAACTCTGCGCGCTTTCGGGTTCGGGACGCATTTCGTCGCCCGGATCCGACTTTTGTACGCCGCCGCGGAGTGTCTGATTAAGGTTAACGGGTCCTTGACGGCGCCCCTTCGCTTTAGGAGAGGGGTGCGCCAGGGATGCCCCATGTCCGGCCAGTTATACGCCGTTTGCGTGGAGCCTTTCCTGCGCCTCTTGCGGACGAGGTTGACGGGACTGGCTCTGCAAGGGCCGGGCGTGGGGGTCGTCCTCTCGGCTTACGCCGATGATGTGCTCCTCGCGGTAGAGGATCCCGCTGACCTGCGGAGGATGCGTGAGTGCCAGGAGATTTACTCGGCCGCGTCCTCCGCCAGGATCAACTGGGAGAAATGTTCCGGACTCCTGGTGGGTCAGTGGCGGGTGGACTCCCTGCCGGAGGAGCTCAGGCCTTTTGCCTGGAGCACGACCCATCTCCTCTATCTGGGAGTCTACCTTAGCCCCGACGAGGGAGCCTGGCCGGCGAACTGGCAGGAGCTGGAGGCCAAGGTCGCCGCTCGCCTAGGGCGCTGGACAGGACTGCTCCGAGTGCTGTCCTACAGGGGTCGAGCGCTGGTCATAAACCAGCTGCTGGCCGCAATGTTGTGGTACCGGCTGGTCACTTTGACCCCTCCCCCTGCGTTTGTCGCCAAAATACAGAAGAAGCTGGTGGACTTCTTCTGGAACAACAGGAAGCACTGGGTCTCTGCCGTGGTCTTGAGTCTCCCGCTTGAGGAGGGCGGTCAGTCGTTGGTGTGCGTCAGCGCCCAGCTCGCGACTTTCCGTCTTCAGACCCTGCAGAGATACCTTTACGTCGAGCCCCCTCCTAGGTGGTGTGCTCTGGCGACGTATTTCTTCCGCCAGCAGCGCGACCTCAATTACGACACGCAGCTCCTGTTTGTGAACTTGGGGGGTGTCAGGACCGCCCTCCGGGAGCTGCCTGTCTTTTACAAGGAACTCATCAGGATCTGGAACAAAGTCTCCACCAGGCGCAGCTCTCCGCCGGCTGGAGTGGCGGCCGTCCTGCAGGAGCCGCTGCTCGGGAATCCGTACCTCCACGACCGAGGTTTTATGTGGCGGTCGGAAGAGAGGGCTGTGGCTGGTGAGGTGACTAGGGTCAGGGACCTGCTCGATGGCGGAGGAGCGGGCTGGATGGCGCCAGACACGCTGGCGCGGCGCCTAAATTCTGCCAACGTCCGCCACGCGGCCGATGCCATCGAGTCGCTAAAAACAGCTCTGGGCCCTGACTCCGTTAGGTGCATCGAGGAGGCTCAAGCACGTGGGGAGATCCCGTCCGAACTGACCCCCGTCCGGACGGAATTCCTCATCGGCGCCAAACCCCGGAACCTCCCTCGGGGGCCGGCGCCTCACAACTTGAGCCGCCTCGGGGAAATCCCCTCCGTGCCTTTCAGTTCCGCGCGGAGGGGTTTCTTGTACGGGCTGCTCCTGCACACTCTCAACTTTGCCATCCTCGCCTGCCGTCCGGACACGCCATGGCGTACCATCTTGCCATCCGGAGGAGGCGGGGGTCCCCGATGGAGGGCACTCTACGCAGGGGTCCTCCCACTATTCGTCGGGGACTTGGCCTGGAGGGTGGTGCACGGAGCAGTGCCGTACAACAAATTTTTAAGCCGGTTCACGGACTCCCAGGCCGCCTGCAATTTCTGCGGTCTGGAGGAGTCCGTGTTCCATTATTTGAAGGGGCTGCTCCTGAAATTCTGGCTGCACTTCAGTCCCAATCTCCTGATCTTTGGGCACCCTGTGCGGAGGGGAGCGGGTAGGTCCGAAGGCCTCCTCGTAGGACTGCTCCTGGGCACGGCCAAGGGTGCCATCAGCCGGTCCAGGCAGCGGGCAGTCGAGGGGGTCGTTCAACCTGACTGCCTGCCTCTCTTCCGCTCTTACATCCGGTCCAGGGTGTCCTTGGAGATGGAGCACGCGGTGTCCACCGGTACGCTCGCGGCCTTCCGCGAGAGGTGGGCACCGGAGGGACTGGAGTGCATCATCACGCCCGGCAACCAAATTTTAATTTGATTTTACGTTTTAAAGTTTAATTTGTTTTAATTGCCGGTGTTTTTAGTGTCCCCCTCCCCTTTTATAGGGGGCACTGGGGAAAAATTGTGATTTTAGTGCCCCCCAAAAAAAAAAGAAGAAAAAAAAACCAAAAAAAGGAAAAAAAGGGCCTTGTAAATGTCTGGTGTGTCACCCAGGTCGGGTGGCACGGTTTAATGTTTTATGTTTTGCAGATAAACTCCAAAAAGAGTTTCATGCACAAGGACCCCCAGGTCCCTCTGCACCGCAGCGTGTTGTAATTTCTCCCCATTCAAATAATATTCCCTTTTACTGTTTTTTTCCCAAGGTGGATGACCTCACACTTTCCGACATTGTATTCCATCTGCCAAACCCTAGCCCATTCGCTTAACCTATCTAAATCTCTTTGCAGCCTCTCTGTGTCCTCTATACAACCCGCTTTCCCACTGATCTTTGTGTCATCTGCAAATTTTGTTACACTACACTCTGTCCTCTCTTCTAGGTCATCTATGTATATTGTAAACAGTTGTGGTCCCAGCACCGATCCATGTGGCACACCACTAACCACCGATTCCCAACCCGAAAAGGACCCATTTATCCCGACTCTCTGCTTTCTGTTCGCCAGCCAATTCTCTATCCATGCTAATACATTTCCTCTGACTCCGCGTACCTTTATCTTCTGCAGTAACCTTTTGTGTGGCACCTTATCGAATGCCTTTTGAAAATCTAAATACACCACATCCATCGGTACACCTCTATCCACCATGCTCGTTATATCCTCGAAGAATTCCAATAAATTAGTTAAGCATGATTTCCCCTTCATGAATCCATGTTGCGTCTGCTTGATTGCACTATTCCTATCTAGATGTCCCGCTATTTCTTCCTTAATGATAGTTTCAAGCATTTTCCCCACTACAGATGTTAAACTAACCTAACTCTTCACTCATCTGACCTCTAATCTGGCTAGCTAATTAATGTCTGTGCTTCCCGCTTTCCACATCCCATACAGTAATCAATTAGCAATATTATTACCAGTACACATTGTACCACCACTAATATGTGGGAAGCAATTCGAATCCACGGGTGAATGTTAATGTCAAGTCCAGAATTCCAAATATCTTCCCACCACGTACTGTCTCCGAGGTCTTCTTCAATTCCTTACTTTCTTCTTTAATGACGTGGTAGTGGTTAACAATAGTCTGAGCCTGATTCCTCAGTAACTTCAGGTGATCCTTCAGATGTGGAATCGGTGCCATTATTGGGGCTGTGAACCGGCTCACGTCGCCCAATCCACCATCAGCATGTATGGTAACGTTCAGTGCCTTCTCAGCACATCAGCACTGAGGCTACCCTTCTCAATGTCTCCTTCCCCTCCCTCCCCTCCGCGGCAACAAACGGCTGTCTCCTTCCCCTCCCTCCCCTCCACAGCAACAAACCGCTTTCTCCTCCCCCCCCCCCCTCCCGCTCAGCGGCACGAACGGCTGCAGAATTCTCCCTGGCTGAAGCACTTTCACACAGGTAGGAAGATGGTTTATTTAATCTTTTCTTTGCTTATAAATGTTTATTCAGGTTGGATTTATTTGTATAATATTTGTAGAAGTATAAATAAGGATTTATTGTAGAATTAATGAGTTCCCTTCCCCCCGCCACCTCGTTCTGGACGCCTAATTTGTAACCTGCACCTGATTTTTTAATGTGTAGAACAGGTTTTTTCAGTTCTACAAAAATCTTCACTGGCTCCATTCTACTTTAGTTTGGAGTACGTTTTCACTGTGGAAACTTTCAAATCAGGCGTCAGTGGCCGGACACGCCCCCTTTTGAAGAAAAAATTCTGTTCCAAAGTAGAACTGTTCTACCTGACTAGAACTGCAGAAAGAAAAATGTGGAGAATTGCGATTTCTAAGATAGTCCGTTCTCCACCAGTTGCTCCTAAAAATCAGGCGCAAATCATGTGGAAACTTGGGCCCCATATGTGGACAATGTACTGTCTGCCAATAACTGTGGGAAACTGTGGCTTAAAGCAAAAGCTTGAGTTTTCAATCACACATATCGCGGTACTGTACGTGAAGGCGGTTTCGCTCGTGCTCACACAATATTCTCCCTCGTCGCAAGGTGCAACAAGGTCTGTCAATTCCCGGATCTTGACGGTACAGTTTACTGCCTGGATGAACCCGCATTTATCCTTATTTCCCGTATCGACCAAGTGTGAACAGACAACTTAAATCCACTCTCACCATCTCGTTGCTCATGATTGGAGCATACTGGTGAGATTGGAAGTGCCATATCAGAAATTCGCCCTGTACCACTTCCACGTTTTCTACGGCCCACAGAGGAGCTGGCTTCTGTCCGTCTAACGGGGGTACTGCTGGTACTATCCCCAGTACTAGCGGGCGATTGCATGCCTCTTTTATATTATATACTTTGGTCGTGGCCCGCAAGGTGCAAGCTTCCGTTTGGGTTCATGCTGTCTTCCTGATTCCCCCTGTCCGTGAGCATTCGATTTGATATTCAATTTGGTATTTCCCCGTGGTTAATCTGCCTCAGCTTATTCCTGATATCCTCCACTAACCATGTTGCGTACATGTTACATGCTGGAGTGCGGCCTTGTCGGACTGAGGCATTTTGTAATCGGTCAGTTACTTGATTTATGGCCCAGGTCTGTGCCTCTAAAACTATCACATGGTCTCCTAATCATCGCCCAACCTCTTCTCCTATCTGAGCTGCACTCTGTTATATCTCTCTACTCTGTGTCCATAAACCTCACAACCTGGCCCTTAGGTCATCGAGATTATACTGGACCTTGGCAACACCAAAAGAATTAACAGTAGAGACCCCAGTGTTGTATCCTGTTAGGGCACCGTTTGTAATCCCCCTTCTAACCCTTGATCTCCCCTTGTTTCTTCCTTGCTTCTAATAGAACTCGCTTCTTCATAGCTTTATACATATTTCGACTGTGGTCTGGGCGCCAACTGAGCAATTCTAGCTTGGTCAGGTTTATTACTGCCTGCACTATTCGGTATGGTACAATGGGTACAGCTGTTTGCCTGTATTTCCCTCATGGCCCCAGTAAATGTCAGGTTACCTGAAGTGCAACCCACGCATATCTGCCCCCCCTTGGTTACATTCAAATACCCTTGTTTACACGGCACATGTTTTGTCGCGTAGTATATCAGTATCGGGTAACCGCCCGTGTCTGTGTTGGTGCGTTTAGCTTCTGCCTCTCCGCAGAGCATCCCGTGGGTTACGGCGAGTATTAATGTCTTGAAAGTGGATATCAAAACACACGCGAATCTGTTGATATTATTCACCAGTTAATTGCCGGGGTTACCGTCGCATTGCTCCGTGGATCTTTTTGAAACAAAATAGTTCAGCGAGCTGCTGTTTGCCTTCCTGTTGGAAGAAAGAGGTGAGTCATAAGGTTTAACCTAAGACCAGTGTTTCCATCGCTCTTTTCCCTGCATTTCCACGCATGTGCATGTATCACTGGTTATTATTACAAAGGTGGGCAGAGGAAACATTACAAGGACACCCCCAAAGCCTCCCTGATAAAGTGCAACATCCTCACTGACACCTGGGAGTCCCTGGCCAAAGACCGCCCTAAGTAGAGGAAGTGCATCCCGGAGGGCGCTGAGCACCTCGAGTCTCATCGCCGAGAGCATGCAGAAATCAAATGCAGGCAGCGGAAAGAGCGTGCGGCAAACCAGTCCCACCCTCCCCTTCCCTCAATGACTATCTGTCCCACCTGTGACAGGGACTGTGGCTCTCATATTGGACTGTTCAGCCACCTAAGGACTCATTTTAAGAGTGGAAGCAAGTCTTCCTCGATTCCGAGGGACTGCCTATGATGGTGATTATTACCTCGTATGGTCCCTGCCATCCAGATGCTGACCCCACATGGATGGATAGGGTTTTTAACCATTACCCGATTCCCTACCTCTGGCACCTCGATGTCTGCCCACCGTGGTGTTCTGGCTTTCTAGGTCCCGTGTTATCCACTGGTCTCTTACGTCTTTTCGCAATTGTAGAATTTGGCCGGTGCCAACATCAGTGTGTGTATGGGCCGGAAGGATTTTTGGACTTTTAAAATGGATCTGTACCCTTTTAAAATGGAGACGCACATGGGCTGCGTTTCAAAATGGAGTTTGAACATTTGGACTTTAAAAAGGACTGATTTCTGGGTTCTGTGAAGTATAGCAGGAGCTGTCTGTCTTTTGGGTTGCCATGGGACCAGTCTCACCACTGACGTCATGAAAGGCAGAGGCCTTTTCATTTCAAACTTTGTGTGATTTGTGGAAAAAACACCATTTGTCCTTTGGGCCAAGATATCTAGATGGACAATGAGGTTTGCAGGCCAAATGTAACACCTCTGGACTCTTTCAATGAAGGAGCAGTTAAGAACTCAACAAACAGTTAGCACTTTGAGGACTGCTCCTTTACAGAAATGGCCTACCATTGTTTTCATCAAGATGGGGTACCGCAAGGTTCAGTGCTGGGACCCCAGCTATTTACAATATACATTAATGATTTAGATGAAGGAATTGAATGTAATATCTCCAAATTTGCAGATAACACTAAACTGGGTGGCAGTGTGAGCTGTGAGGAGGATGCTTAGAGGCTGCAGGGTGACTTGGACAGGTTAGGTGAGTGGGCAAATGCATGGCAGATGCAGTATAATGTGGATAAATGTGAGGTTATCCACTTTGGTGGCAAAAACAGGAAGGCAGAATATTATCTGAATGGTGACAGATTAGGAAAAGGGGAGGTACAACGAGGCCTGGGTGTCATGGTACATCAGTCATTGAAGGTAGGCATGCAGATACAGCAGGCGCTGAAGGCGGCAAATGGCATGTTGGCCTTCATAGTGAGAGGATTTGAGTATAGGAGCAGGGAGGTCTTACTGCCTTGGTGAGGCTACACTTTGAATATTGTGTACAGTTTTGGTCTCCTAATCTGAGGAAGGACATTCTTGCTATTGAGGGAGTGCAGCGAAGGTTCACCAGACTGATTCCCAGGATGGCAGGACTGACATATGAAGAAAGACTGGATTGACTAGGCTTATATTCACTGGAATTTAGAAGAATGAGAGGGGATCTCATAGAAACATAACATTCTGATGGGATTGGACAGGTTAGATGCAGGAAGAATGCTCCCGATGTTGGGGAAGTCCAGAACCAAGGGTCACAGTCTAAGGATAAGGGGTAAGCCATTTAGGACCGAAATGAGGAGAAACTTCTTCACTCAGAGAATTGTGAACCTGTGGAATTCTCTACCACAGAAAGTTGTTGAGGCCAGTTCGTTAGATATATTCAAAAGGGAGTTAGATGTGACCCTTACAGCTAAAGGGATCAGGGGGTATGGAGAGAAAGCAGGAATGGGGTACTGAAGTTGCATGATCAGCCATGATCTTATTGAATGGTGGTGCAGGCTCGAAGGGGTGAATGGCCTACTCCTACACCTATTTTCTATGACCAATGCAGGACAGACGTCACCAGGAAGACCAACTAGAATCTCTGCGACCATGGTAACCAGGAACCGCCCAGCTAGTTTTGTGAATTATACGGGGTGTAAATATGCTGAACTTTGGGGATTCAGTGCTTACTTTTCTCTCCCATCTGGAACGGGGTTCCCCGCGTGGTTACGCGTCCATCAACTCTCCAGGAACACCTGAAGTGAGTGCCTCGCTGTACCTCCTGAACGTAACCCTCTAGGGCTCATTGCATGCCTCTGTTAGGCACGGTTTTGTCTTTAGAGTTGAACAGACTCAGGCCCGGGTGAATCAATGACAAAGGCTGTTAATTATATCCAGCATACACCTCTGGAAATCCCCAAGACCACCAGCGTGTTTAGCTGCTGAGGAACTGCAAGTGTCCAAGATGCAGGCTAACACGTGTGTGTGTGTGTGTGTGAGGAGGCTGTCAAGTGTGGGTTCTGACCAAACCGGAAGAGGGGTTTAGTTAGAAGAGTTTCCATTATCTCGGCTTAGATTCTGGGAAGGGTGTTGGTTCGGTGTAACCGACAGGGGGGAGTATTTAGTCTAAGGTTGTAAACTAGTGTCCATAGTCACCTACTCTTTAAGCCATAAGTGAGAGGAGTAGGGATTGTCGTTTTGAGAGTGTAATAAAAGGAATCGATCAGTTTTGTTTTGTCTGAGTCAATTATAATCTATCCATAGTAATGCCTTGGGTCCAAACATGGGGGTTGTGGGGCTTGTGGTTCACGGTATAATTCGGAAGACCAACCGGGTGGCATCCAGCCACGGCCGGGTTACACAGTAATCCCGCTGGGGACGCTGTGCATCGGGCATAGGAGAAGACCTATCTGACCTTGGTCTCTCTCTCTCTCTGTGGGATTACGCGCTAATCGACGGGCTAGGCAGGAACTATTGGCAAAACCTTCTGCTGTCCAAAGGGAAACAACCCAAATTGGGGAGTTTAAAGGGTCGGCTCAAGGAAGAGTCAGAGAGACACGGGGCACACAAAACACCCTACACGCTTGATAGCACTGTCGACAACACCTTACATCACTTTGCTGATGATTGAGATTAGACGGATGGAGCGGTAATTGGCCAGATTGATTTTGTCCTACTTTTTGTGGACACATCATACCTGGGCAGTTTTCCACATTGTCAGGTATATGCCAGTGTTGTAGCTGCACTGGAACAGCTTGGCTAGAGGCACGACTAGTTCTGGATCGAATTGGCTGAAGACTGGCTTCTTACATCGGACATACGGCACATCGGAGAAACAGGCCATTCGGCCCAACCAGTCTATGCTGGCGATTATGCTCTACTCAAGCCTTCTCCAGTCTTTACTCATCTATTCCCTTTCTTATGTATGAAAAAATAGTCTGACTGGATACTGTGAGCTCAAAATAAAGTGTGACCGTAGTCTTTTATTGCAGGTCTCCAGAGTGCCTCTCCAGCCTGTGAGACCTCCTTAAGTACCTGTGCTTCCAAGGAATTGTGGGATCCTTTGGGACTCCAGGGGATGAGCCCTCTGGTGGCTGTACAAGGTATATACAAATTTATATATATAACAACACTCCCCCCGCAAAGTCAACAGTGTAACTATTTACAAGGTGAGTCGATCTGGGGCCTTTCTTGCCCTGGTTGATGGTCTTGGTGCAGATGCTGGTGTTGGTGAATCGTCTGTTGAGCCCTCGCTGGGCTGCTGTGCAGCTGGCCTTGCTGGGCTGCCTGGTGTGGTGAGTCCTGATGGGCTGCTGCGGATGATGGGTTCCGCTTCGTGGCCAACCGTGGTGTCGGTTGCCACTGGTGTGTATATTGAGGGGTCAAAAAAGGTGGGGTCCAAAGTGGGTTGCTCAGGATAGTCCGTGAATCTGAGTTTGATTTGGTTCAAGTGTTTCCGGTGAATGAGTCCATTTGAAAGTTTGACCCGAAACACCCTGCTCCCCTCTTTGGCCACAATGGTGCCGGGAAGCCACTTGGGACCTTGTCCATAATTCAATACAAATAAAGGATCATTGATTTCAATTTCGCGTGACACATTTGCGCTATCATGATATGTACTTTGTTGAAGCCACCTGCTCTCTACCTGTTCATGCAGATCAGGGTGAACTAACGAGAGTCTTGTCTTAAGTGACCTTTTCATGAGCAGTTCAGCAGGTGGAATCCCAGTGAGCGAGTGGGGCCTCGTGCGGTAGCTAAGCAGGACTCGGGATAGGTGAGTCTGCAGTGAGCCTTCAGTTACCCTCTTTAAGCCCTGCTTGATTGTTTGCACAGCTCTTTCTGCCTGACCATTGCATGCTGGTTTGAACGGGGCAGATGTAACATGTTTGATCCCGTTACGGGTCATGAATTCTTTGAATGCGGCACTGGCAAAACATGACCCGTTTTCGCTCACAAGGACATCAGGTAGTCCGTGCTTGGCAAACATGCCCGCATGCTTTCAGTGGTGGCAGCGGATGTGCTTGCCGACATTATCTCACATTCAATCCATTTGGAGTACGCATCTACAACCACAAGGAACATTTTACCCAAGAACGGGCCTGCATAGTTGACATGGACCCTAGACCACGGTTTGGAGGGCCAAGACCATAAACTTAGTAGCACCTCCCTGGGTGCATTGCTTAACTCTGAGCATGTGTTACATTTGTGCACGCAGGACTCTAAATCTGCATCGATACCAGGCCACCACACGTGGGATCTGGCTATCGCTTTCATCATTACGATGCCTGGGTGGGTACTGTGGAGGTCACTGATGAAGGTGTCTCTGCCCTTCTTGGGGACCACTACCCGATTTCCCCACAGAAGGCAGTCTGCTTGTATAGACATTCCAGCTTTGCGCCGCAGGTATGGCTTTATCTCTTCCTGCATTTCCACTGGGACACTGGACCAGCTCCTGTGAAGCACACAATTTTTAACTAAGGACAATAAGGTGTCCTGGCTAATCCAGGTTCTAATCTGTCGGGCTATGACGGGTGATTTCTCACTCTCAAATGCTTCCATAACCATGATTAAATCTGCAGGCTGCGTCATTTCCACCCCGCTGGTGGGCAATGGCAGCCTACTGAGAGCATCGGCAGAGTTTTGTGTGCCTGGCCTGTGGCAGATGGCATAGTTGTATGCGGACAACGTGAGCGCCCATCTCTGGATGCAGGCCGATGCATTAATATTTATCCCCTTACTCTCGGAAAACAGGGATATCAGTGGCTTATGGTCAGTTTGCAACTCGAATTTTAGCCCAAACAGATATTGATGCATTTTCTTTACCCCATAGACACACGCTAACGCTTCTTTTTCAATCATGCTGTAGGCTCTCTCAGCCCTGGACAGACTTCTGGATGCATAAGCAACCAGTTGCAATTTCCCAAAATCATTAGCTTGTTGCAATACACAGCCGACGCCGTATCACATGCTAGTACCAAACGCTTACATGGATCATACAACACAAGCAATTTGAGCATAACAATTTTCTAGCTTTTACAAAGGCATTTTCTTGGCTTTTGCCCCATACCCACCCATTCTTCTCCTTTACGCAGTAAGGCGTGCAGTGGTTCTAACAGGGTGCTGAGATCCGGTAAGAAGTTACCAAAGTAGTTCAGGAGTCCTAGAAACGACCGTAGCTCCGTCACGTTCTGTGGCCTCGGTGCATTCTCGATTGCCTCTGTCTTCGAATCGGTGGGCCTGATGCCGTCCGCCGTGATTCTCCTCTCCAGGAACTCCATTTCAGGCGCCAGATAAACGCACTATGAGCGTTTTAACCTGAGCCCCACGCGGTTGAGTCGACTAAGAACCCCCTCCCAGTTCTGCAGATGTTCGACTGTGTCCCAACCTGTAACCAAGATGTCGTCCTGGAAGACCACCGTGCGCAGGACCGACTCCAGTAAGCTTTCCATGTTTCTCTGGAATATCGCTGCCGCTGATCGAATTTCAAACGGGCATAAATGAAGAGACCTTTGTGCGTGTTGATGCAGGTGAGGCCCTTTGATGATTTCTCCAGCTCCTGCATCATGTAGGCTGAGGTCAAATCCAGCTTCGTAAACATCTTTCCTCCCGCCAGCATAGCAAAAAGATCGTCGGTCTTTGGTAGTGGGTATTGATCCTGCAGGGAGAAACGATTGATAATTACTTTGCAATCACCACAGATTCTGATGGTGCCGTCTCCCTTGAGTACTGGGACGATCGGACTGGCCCACTCGTTGAATTCGATCGGCAGCCGGACTAGCTCGATCTCTACCCTTTCTCTCATCATGTACGTTACTGCTCTCGCCTTGTGATGGATGGGTCGCGCCCCCGGAATTAGGTGGATCTACACTTTTGCTCCTTGGAACTTCCCGATGCCTGGTTCGAACAGCGAAGGGAACTTGTTTAAGACATGGGCACACGAAGTTTCGTCAACGGACGAGAGCGCTTAGATGTCGTCCCAGTTCCAGCGTACCTTTCCCAGCCAACTCCTGCCAAGCAGCGTGGGACCATCGCCCGGTACCACCCAGAGTGGTAGCTTGTGCACCGCTCCATCGTAGGAGACTTTTACAGTAGCACTGCCGATTACGGAAATCGGTTTCTTTGTATAAGTTCTCAGTTTCATGTGAATTGGAGTCAAGACTGGCCTTGAGGCCTTGTTGCACCACAGTTTTTTGAAAGTCTTTTTGCTCATAATGGACTGGCTCGCACCCGTGTCCAGCTCCATTGACACCGGGAGTCCATTTAGTTCAACTTTCAGCATTATCGGGGGACACTTTGTGGTAAATGTGTGCACCCCATATACCTCTGACTCCTCAGTCTGAGATTCTGGTTTCTTGTGATTCCCTGTGGATCTGTCCTCCTCTGCAACATGGTGGTTTGCAGGATTAACAGGATTTGCAACTCGCCTGCACATACGTTGGAGGTGTCCCATTGTTCCATAGCCCTTGCAAACATACCCTTTGAAGCTGCATGAATGGAAACGATGATCACCCCCGCAGCGTCAACAAGGTGTTAATGGCCTTGTATTCTTCACCCTTGATGGTGGATTCAGACATCTGCGGACGTGGGGCCTGCCCTGGATGTTGCGATTTGAAAACAACATCACTTTGTTCACAGTACTTGTAGCGGCACTTGTGTGCTGAGAGATTTGCTTAGTATTGTCACTGGTGGCAATGAACACCTGGGCTATCGCTATGGCCTTACTCAAGGTTGGGGTCTCTGCAGTCAAAAGTTTGCGAAGTATCATTTCATGGCCAATGCCAAGTATGAAAAAGTCTCTGAGTGTGTGGTCCAAACGTCCTTCAAATTCGCAATGTCCTGCAAGGCGTCTTAGCTCGGCGACATAACTCGCCACTTCCTGGCCTTCGGACCATTTGTAGGTGTAGAACCAGTACCTCGCCATCAGAATGCTTTCCTGCGGGTTCAGATGCTCCCAGACCAGTGTGCACAAATCATCGTATGATCTCTCGGTGGGTTTCGCTGGAGCAAGCAGATTTTTCATACGTTGGTGCCCCGCAGACGGTGAGGAGAATCGCCCTTTGTTGGGCAGCGTTCGCTTCTCCTTCCAGCTCGTTGGCCACGAAGTATTGGTCGAGTCGCTCCACAAAGGTTTCCCAATCATCTCCCTCCGAGAATTTCTCCAGGATGCCCACTGTTCTCTGCATCGTTGGGTTCGTTATCTGTATCTCGTCGCCAGTTGTTATGTATGAAGAAAGAGTCTGACTGGATACTGTGAGCTCAAAGTAAAGTGTGACCTTAGTCTTTTATTGCAGGTCTCCAGAGTGCCTCTCCAATCTGTGAGGCCTCCTTAAGTACCTGTGCTCCCAAGGGATTGTGGGATCCTTTGGGACTCCAGAGGATGAGCCCTCTGGTGGCTGTACAAGGTATATACAAGTTTACATATATAACACCCTTCTCCTTCTTATGCTTGTCTAGCCTCCCCTTAAATGCATCTATAACCATTGGCTTCAACCCCTCCCTGTGGTAGCGAGTTCCACATTCTCACCGCTCTTTGGATTTCTTGACTATCTTATATTGATGGCCTCTAGCTTTGCTCTTCCACACAAGTGGAAACATTCTCTCTGTATCCACTGTATCAAATCCTTTCCTAATTTTAAAGACCTCGATTAGGTCATCTGTCCGCCTTCTTTTTTCAAGAAAAAAAAAGAGACCCAACCTGTTCATCCTCGCATTTCTGGTATCATCCTTATAAATCTTCTCTGCACCCTCTCCAGTGCCTCTATATCCTTTTTATAATATGGTGACCAGAACTGTACGCAGTACTCCAAGTGTGGTCTAACCAAGGATCGATATAGATTTATCATAACTTTACTTTTTTCAATTCTATCGCTTAGAAATAAACCCTAGTGCTTGGTTTGCTTTTTCATGGCCTTGTTAACCTATGTCGACAATTTTAGTGATTTGTGCATTTGTGCACCAAGATCCCTTTGTTCCTCGGCCCCACCTAGACTCGAACCCTCTAAGTAATAAGTGACTTCCCTATTCTACCTCTTTTTCCAATTAATAGCAGGGTAGTTGAAATCCCCATGATTATTATTCTATATATTTTTTTCATTTGAATAATTTGTCTGCATATTTCTTCCTCCACCTCCATTCCACTATTAGGTGGTCTGTAGACTACACTTATAAGTTGATTGATTCTTTATTATTTTTTATCTCTATCCAAACGGATTCTATTTTAGTCTTGTTGAGAACTGCAAAATTTTTTTCTAATGCCATTATGTTATCCCTAATAAGTACAGCTACTCCACCTTCCCTTTTCCCCTCTCTATCTTTTCTAAATATGTTATACCCTGCAATGTTTAATTCCCAGTCCTGATTTTTCTGTAGCCATGTCTCAGTAATCCCCATTGTGTCTGGTTCCTCACAACGCGTGATTGCCTCCAGCTCCCTTGTTTTATTAGACACTGTAATTGCTATGCAGACAGTTTAACACATTTTTAATAGAATTTCCTCCCACCTCATTTTCGTTTAAGCACTTCACAGCCTTTTGAACTCGAGTTCAACAATTTCAGAGCATAACCACTGCCAATCTTTGGCCCGCCCCCCACCTCAGAGCCTGTTTCTTTCCTTTTTTCTCCTTGTCTCTCATGGCAATTGGTCATTATCCCACCATTCACACCCTATCTCGACTAATGTTTTTTTTAACTCCTGGCATTACCATTTGAATTCGGGCCTTCATCCCTTTTGTCTCTCCAATCTCTCCTGTCTTCCACCCTATCACAGACCTTCCCTTTTGTTCTTTCTTCCCCTCCCCCTTTCAGTGCTCCTTAAGAATCTGTTCTTTTCAAACACTCTCTAGTTCTGACGAAGGGTCATCGACCCGAAACGTTAACTCTGCTTCCTCTCCACAGATGCTGCCTGACCTGCTGAGATTTCCAGCATTTTCTGTTTTTATTCCAGATTCCAGCATCCGCAGTCCTCTCACTTTATGTTTAACCATATTTTTACACTCCTGTTCTATAACTTCATTTATTCCCTTGCCATCAATATCCTCCCTTACTTTATTCTTTCCTAGGCTCTCCTTTACTGTTT
This sequence comes from Pristiophorus japonicus, assembly GCF_044704955.1. Classification (NCBI taxonomy): domain Eukaryota; kingdom Metazoa; phylum Chordata; class Chondrichthyes; family Pristiophoridae; genus Pristiophorus; species Pristiophorus japonicus. The sequence goes on from NC_091982.1 coordinate 252,177,792, forward strand.
TGTTTATATTTGAGGTGGTTTCATTTCCCCCCTCCCCTCCTCATCTTACTAGTTTAAAGCCTTTGCCACCTCCCTATTTACCCTTTCCGCTAGGACACGGGTCCCCATCCCGTTCAGGTGGTGCCCGTCCCATCGGTACAGCTCCTTCCTTTCCCAGAATTGTTGCCAGTGTCCCAAGAAAAGGAATCCCTCTTTCCCACAACAGCTCTTTTAGCCACGTGTTAATTCTCCTGATCTGTCTGTTTCTTTGCCAATTTGCACGTGGCTCAGGCAATACTCCCGAGATTATTACCCTCGAGGTCCTGCTATTTAATTTAGCTCCTAACTCCTGATCCTCTTTCAGCTGGACCTCCTCCCTGTTCCTACCTATGTCGTTTGTTCCAGTATGGACCACGGCGACTGGATTTCCCCTCCTCCCTTTCTAAGTTCCTCTCCAGCCGCCGTGAGATATCCCTCACCCTGGCATTGGCCAGGCAACACTCCCTTCGGGATTCTCGATCTTGGCTCCAGAGGACACTATCTCTCCCCCAAATTATAGAGTCCCCTATCACTACCACATTTCAATTCTGCAGATGGAGTATAATGTGGGAAAGTGTGAGGTTATCCACTTTGGCAGAAAAAAATAGAAAAGCAAATTATAATTTAAATGGAGAAAAATTACAAAATGCTTCAGTACAGAGGGACCTGGGGGTCCTTGTACATGAAACATAAAAAGTTAGTATGCAGGTACAGCAAGTAATCAGGAAAGCAAATGGAATGTTGGCCTTTATTGCAAGGGGAATGGAGTATAAAAGCAGAGAAGTCCTGCTACAACTGTACAGGGTATTGGTGAGGCCACACCTGGAGTACTGTGTACAGTTTTGGTCTCCGTATTTAAGCAAGGATATACTTGCATTGGAAGCTGTGCAGAGAAGGTTCAATAAGTTGGTTCGGGAGATGACTGATGAAGATGGGTTGAGCAGTTTGGGCCTGTACTCATTGGAGTTCAGAAGAATGAGAGGTGATCTTATTGAAACATACAAGATAATGAGGGGGCTCGACAAGGTGGATGCAGAGAGGATATTTCCACTCATAGGGGAAACTAAAACTAGGGGACATAGTCTCAGAATAAGGGGCCGCCCATTTAAAACTGAGATGAGGAGGAATTTCTTCTCTCTGAGGGTTGTAAATCTGTGGAATTCTCTGCCCCAGAGAGCTTTGGAGGCCAGGTCATTGAATATATTTAAGGCGGCGATAAATAGATTTTTGAGCGATAAAGGAATTAAGAGTTATGGGGAGCGGGCAGGGAAGTGGAGCTGAGTCAATGATCAGATCAGCCATGATCTTATTAAATGGCGGAGCAGGCTCGAAGGGCCGTATGGCTGACTCGTGCTCCTATTTCTTATGTTCTTGTGTGTCTGCGGGACCTCATTCCCAATCTCTGCTAAATCCCTGCTACCCGGCTCCCTAACAGTCACACGTTCCCTTTCCTGAACCTGTGATTTTCTCTGGGGTGCGACTATATTCTGGATAAAATTGTCCAGATATTCCTCCCCCTCCCTTTTGTGTCGGAGTGTGTCTAACTCACTCACTGACTCTGAGCCAGAGTGACTGAAGGCGGAGACATTTTATGCAGATGTGGGAATACAGTTCTCTGCAGCCACAACCGGGAATTCCGAAGGTTGTGTTGCCTGCCCAGTCCCAGGGTTAAAGACATCTCTTCGTGGCTGGGGAAGAACTTGGAGTGGGAAGGGGAGGGTCCAGTTGTTCTGGTCCATGTAAGAACCAACGACATTGGTAGAACCAGGAATGAGGTTCTGCTAAGAGAGTTTGAGGAGTTAGGTCCAAATTAAAGGTAATAATCTCTGGATTGTTACCTGAGCCATGCACCAATTAGTATACGGATGAGCAGATTAGAAGGTTAAAAGCTTGACGCAAAGAGTGGTGTGGGAGGCAGGGGTTTTGATTCGCGGGGCACTGGCACTGTACAGGGGAAAGAGGGAGCTGTTTCGTTGAGACGGGCTCCATTTGAACCGGGCTGGGACCAGTGTCCTGGCGAATTGAATAACTAGGGCAGTAGACAAGGATTTAAACTAATGAAGGGGGGGGGAGGGGGGAAATGGGAGGATTCAGTAAAGAGTAAATTTAAAAGCAGCGCAGGAAATGTCAAGGCTCTAGAGCAGAGCAGAGTTTGGGGTAAAAATAAACAGAGTGGGTCAGGAAGGGACAGAAAGAGTAACAAAGGTAATAGGGCATCAATGACGAAGGTGACATCGGCAAAAAATAGAAATAAGTCACAGCTAAAGGCATTATACCTGAATGCGCGAAACATTCGCAACAAAATGGATGGATTAATAGCGCAGATAGAAATTAATAGGTTTGATCCAATAGCCATTACGGAGAGGTGTTTGCAAAGTGGCCAAGGTTGGGAACTAAATATTCCAGGACACTTAACTTTTAGTAAAGATAAGTAAATGGAAAAGGAGAAGGGATAATACAGCAATCATGGGGGACTTTAATCTACATATAGACTGGGGAAACCAAATTTGCAGTACAGGTGCATGCCTACAATCTGGAACCCTCGGGACCAAGGCCATTCCAGATTCTGGGCTTTTCCGGATTTTCGATTTGCTTCCTGATGTCACGAATCTGGAAACACCCAAGCCCAGGTTCGGGTATTTCAGGATTTCGGAACGTCAGAAAGGGTGGGGGAGATTCCCGCCGAGGAGGTCGTCGGGCGGGGCCCCACCAAGGAGGTCGTTGTGCAGGTCGGCGAGGAGGCCCCGAGGTAAGGGCCACGGAGGTGAGGTGAGTGGGGCGAGGCCCGAGGCCAGGTAGCGGTGGGGTCCCGAGGTCGGCTGGTGTGTCGGGACCGGATTCCGGAACATTTTACGAATTCCGGATGACCCTGCCACCGAACGTCCTGGATTCTGGAACTCCGGATTCTCGATGCTGCACCTGTAATAGTGTGAAGGACGAATTTGTGGAATGTATACAAGATGGTTTTCTACATCAGTATTGTATCCGGTTTCTGTCAGAGTGTAGCATAAGGCGAGCGATAACTCTGATTCTCCAACTTCAACATTACACCAAGAAATATGGCCAAAGGTCTGAGCTTCAGAATCCAAATCCTTTGATAACGTAGTATGAAAACTGTTGATAAAGAATAAAAGACAGATCTAGCATTCTTGTAACTCAACATTCACAATCGAATAAAAGCAATAATAAAGAGAAGTTAATTATCTCTTTCTGTACATCACATATAGATACAACAATTCCAGAACAATTGGATGAGAAGTTACTTACATCACTGTACTTCTGGGAAGGTTTGATACAACCGTTTCTAATCACTAAAAGTTACAGTCTGAGCTAACATGGATACTGTTGACCCTCTGCTTCTTTCTGGTTTCCTCTTTGGCTTTGCTTTCTCTTTGTTCTTTTCTGTCCAATTGGAAAAACACCACCCTGTGGCTGGAGTACTTCATCACAACTACTGTGTCCAGGATTAAACTGGCTCCAACCAATACAAGTATGTTGAGGAACCAACTCGGGAACAGGCTATTTTAGATCTAGTATTGTGCAATGGTAAGGGTTAATTAATAACCTTGTGGTAAAGGGGCCTTTAGTGAAGAGTGACCATAATATGATAGAATTTTTGTACTAAGTATGAAAGTGATTTAGTTAGATCCAAAACTACGGTCTTAAATCTAAAGAAAGGAAACTAGGGGCAAGTTGGCTCAGGTAGATTGGGAAACGATATTAAAAGGTATGACGGTAGACAAACAATGACCAGCATTTAAAGAATTAATAAATAATTTACGACAAATATACATTCTTTTAAGGCACAAAAACCCCACAGGAAAAGTGGTCCAATCGTGGCTAACGAGAAGTTAAAGATAGTATTAGATCAAAGGGAGAGGCTTATAATGTTGCCAAAAAGAGCAGTGAGCCTGAGGATTGGGAGGATTTTAGAATTCAGCAAAGGAGGACCAAAAAATTGATAAAGAAAGGGAAAATAGAATGAGAGTAAACTAGCGAGAGACATAAAAACAGACTGTAAAAGCTTCTATAGGTATGTAAAAAGGAAAAGATTAGTGAAAGTAAATGTGGGTCCCTTACAGGCCGAGACAGGAGAAATTATAATGGGGAATGAGGAAATGGCAGAGAAATTAAACAAATACTTTGTGTCTGTCTTCACGGAAGAAGATGCAAAGAACCTCCTGGAAATAATTGAGAACCAAGGGTCTAGAGTGAATTAGGAACTGAAGGAAATTCGTATTAGTAAAAAAATAGTACTGGAAAACTTAATGGGACTGAAAGCCGATAAATCCCCTGGACCTGATGGCTTACATCCTAGGGTTTTGAAAGAGGTGGCTATAGAGATAGCGGATACATTGGTTGTCATTTTTCAAAATACCATAGATTCTAGAACGATTCCCACAGATTGGAAGGTAGCTAATGTAACCCCACTATTTAAGAAAAGAGGGAGAGAGAAAATGGGGAACTACAGATCAGTTAGTAGGGAAAATGCTAGAATCTATTATTGAGGACGTGGTAACAGGGCACTTAGAAAATCAGAATATGATTGGGCAGAGTCAACACGGATTTATGAAAGCGAAATCATGACTGACAAATCAGTTAGGGTTTTTGAGGTTGTAACTAGCAGAATAGATAAGGGAGAACTAGTGGATGTGGTGTATTTGGAGTTTCAGAAGGCATTCGACAAGGTGCCACACAAGAGGTTATTAAAGAAAATTAGGGCTCATGGGATTGGGGGTAATATATACTAGCATGGATTGAGGATTATTTAAAAGGACAGAAAACAGAGAGTAGAAATAACGGGTCATTTTCGGGTTGGCAGGCTGTAACTAGTGGGGTACCACAAGGATTGGTGCTTGGGCCCCAGCTATTCACAATCTATATCAATGATTTGGATGAGGGGACCAAATGTAATATAATCCAACTTTACTGATGATACAAAGCTAGGTGGGAATGTAAGTTGTGAGGAGGATGCAAAGAGACTTCAAGGGGATATAGACAGGTTAAGTGAGTGGGCAAGAACATGGTAAATGGAATATAATGTGGAGAAATGTGAAGTTATCCACTTTGGTAGGAAACATAGAAAAGCAGAGTATTGTTTAAATGGTGAGAGATTGGGAAATGTTGGTGTTCAGAGGGACCTGGGTGTCCTTGTACACAAATCACTGAAAGTTAACTTGCAGGTGCAGCAAGTAATTGTAGGGTGTTTGTTTTTTGCACTCTACTCTGATTCTTAGACCTCGGAAATTATAGTGGGAAAAGAACACATGACACAAAATGTTAGGTTTAACCCAGTGTTTAGTTTTATTACGCAACAAAAACCCGACTATAAACTACAGGACTAGACTGCTGAGAGAAATTTGACTTTACACATACAATCACCAGCTCTGGCTGGAGCTCTTCTGTCCGTTCTCTGCAGTGCCTGTTCCTTCCGTGTCCTTCTGTCTCTTCCTCCTGCTTCTATTTAGCTGTGTTCTCTCCTTTCTTCCTGTTTTCCTTGCTTGTATTTACCCAGGGTTTGAACAAGCTTCCCACTGTGACGAGATTCGATTTAACGATCCATTGCAATGTTTTGGCGATGAGGTTGAATTTGTATGCGAAAGATATTTCCATATGCTGAAAAATATGGAAATATTAGCCCAAAAATTTTCACCTTGTGAGGGGGTCCTTTGTTGTTACAGACTCGATGTCTCCAAAGGCTCCTTCACCACCCTGGTTAAATCGAGTTCGGGGCTTCAAGTAACATTCCATTGTTGTTATGCATGAAGTTATTCATGAAGTCAGTTTTTTTCCTGTTCACAGGGTGTTATTAGTTGTCCAGTTTAATTCCACAGCTTGTATCAGTTTTATTAGTTCATGGTCTGTGTTTTTTCTCTGAAGATTAGTAACCTTACACATGTTGGCCTTTATTACAAGAGGATTTGAGTATAAGAGTAAAGATGTCTTACTGCGATTATATAGGGCCCTGGTGAGACCACACCTGGAGTATTGTGTACAGTTTTGGTCTCCTTACCTAAGGAAGGATATACTTGCCATAGAGGGGGTGCAACAAAGGTTTACCAGACTGATTCCTGGGATGGGGGGATTGTCTTATGAGGAGAGATTGAGCACACTAGGCCTATATTCTGCAGAGTTTAGAAGAACGAGAGGTGATCTCATTGAAGGAAACAAAATTCTTACAGGGCTTGACAGGATAGATGCAGGGAGGATGTTTCCTGTGGCTGGGGAGTCTAGAACCAGGGGTCACAGTCTCAGAATAAGGGGTCGGCCATTTAGGACTGAGATGAGGAGAAATTTCTTCACTTAGAGGGTGGTGAATCTTTGGAATTCTCTGCCCCAGAGGGCTGTGGAGGCTCAGTCTTTGAGTATATTCAAGACAGAGATCGATAGATTTTTGGATATTAAGGGAATCAAGGGATACAGGGATAGGGCAGGAAAATGGAGTTGAGGTAGAAGATCAGCCATGATCTCATTGAATGGCGGAGCAGGCTCGAGGAGCCAAATAACCAAGACCAGCTCCTAGTTCTTATATTCTATGTTTCTTTGTATTCCAGCCCCCTTGTGATAAAGGCCAACATTCCATTAGCTATTTTGATTATTTTTTGTCCCCCATACACTGGCTTTTAATGATGTGTGTACACGGGCATCTCAATCCCTCCACTCCTCCACAGCCCCTGGCCTCTCACCATTGAGAATATATTCTGCTTTTCCTTTCTTGGTCATAAAAAAATCAGCCAGCGTGGGGGTTCATTGTTAGAGGGGTGGAATTGAAAAGCAGAGAAGTTATGTTAAACCTGTATCGAACCTTAAGTAAAAACAGAAGATGCTGCAAATACTCAGCTGGTCAGGCAGCATCTGTGGGGAAAGAGAGAAACAGAGTTAACGTTTCAGGTCGATGATCCTTTGTCAGAACTGGAAAAAGTTGGAGATGTAACAGACTTTAAGCACGTGCAGGGGGAGGGAAAGGCAGGAGATGGAGGGAAGAACAAAAGGGAAGGTCTGTGATAGGGTGGAAGGCAGGAGAGATTAAATGACATAAGGGGTGATGGTGCGAGGCAAAAGGAGACGGTAATGGGACAAGTTAAGGAACAAAAGATGAGTCTAGATAGGGTGTAAATGGGAATGGTAGATTCATCAACAGCTGCCGCCTGAAAAAATGTATAAAAGCTTAGTCAGACCACACTTGAGCTAAAAATTAGATGACACCCGAAAACGGTCGGGAGGTTCGTGATGCGTGATCGCAGCGCGCCCGTTGAAAGGAACGCGACCTTTGTGCTGCTAATTATAATCATTGTTGCATTCAGCCCAGCGCTGAGTGGCGGAACACTCAGCAGGGGGCCCAAGTTCAATGGGAGGCTAGCTCTAATGACAGTATGGGGGAGAAATTCAGCTGCTTAGCCCCTCCCGTTAATGCCTGGGTGGGGAGGAGTGGAGGGCAAAAGGGTCAGCAACTGGGCGCAGCGAACGCAGCAACACCCGCGCACGTCAGTGCCGTGAAAATTTACTGCTTGGGCCTCTCGCGCCTCGCAGATTGTGACGTCATAAAGTGGGCAGCCTCCTGTTACCGTGCCGGATGTGAAATTTCACCCCCCCCCCCCGGCCCCTGCTGTATCGCCGGGCATCAACAACAGCAGCAAGGGGAGGTGTTGTGACCTCGGCTGGCCACTTGGGGAGCGCTAATTAAAGGGGATGGTTTTCAGGTAGGCCAAACTTTATTATTCGCACCAGTCTGGTGCCTGCTGAGAGTTTTCGATGTGTTATTGCTGTGCGATGTCCAAGCCTCTGCTCTCTCAGAGTGTTTGGAGCTGTGACAGCAGTCAAGCAGGTCGCCTGGCAACGCAGAACTGCCGACAAGTCATTGGCGAGGGAAGCAGCCTCTGATGCCGTGAGCAATGCGCTCCACATTGTTCAGCACTCTGCCGCTATCACCCCGCTCACACAGCTTAGCGCCCAAAGAAAAGTGGTTAGCGCTTGATTTAGCACTCCACTTCCCTCCTGGAGCACTAAAGCCGAATTTCTCGGCAGAAGACAATCAGTAACGCCTGGCACTGCTTCTACTTTTCAAAAGTTAACGCCTACGAAATTTCTTGCCCCGAGTCTCCACTTCTTGGAGATAATCAGCACCTCTTAAAGGGGAGGTGCTTTCTGGCTGCAGCAGCTTGAGCAGCTGGCTGGGGAGACAGTGCAAAGGTCACAGCGGGGGAGAGAGCGCGTGTGCCAAGGTTCTCTGACGCAGCTCTGGCAGCCTAGGTGCTGGAGGTGGAAAGGAGGAGAGATGCCCTATTTCCACCAGGGGCCAGAAGGCCCTCCAGGCAAACTCAAAAACGCCAATATCTGTCAACGCCAGCAATGTCGGCCTGAGGAGCTGGCTGCAGTGCAGGAAAAAGTTTAATGACATGACTCTAATGGTCAAGGTGAGTGAAGTCATTTTTCAATGCCGTATCCCACCATCTGCATCACAAGCCTCACACACTGCTCAGTGCACCACACCCCCCCATCACTCACCTACCAACAATATCTACCATACAGGACTCATAGCTCACATTCATAACTTCACCTCACCCTCACACACTTACTGCTGCAAGACCCACGCCTACATCTCACAGCTTGCACACACTGTCAGCTATTCAACTATGACAGGCACATCACCCAAACACACTGCACCACACTCACTGACACACTTCACCCAAACACACTGCACCATACTCACTGACACACTTCACCCAAACACACTCACTAACACACTTCACCCAAACACACTGCACCACACTCACTGACACACTTCACCCAAACACACTCACTGACACACTTCACCCAAACACACTCACTGACACACTTCACCCAAACACACTGCACCACACTCACTGACACACTTCACCCAAACACACTGCACCACACTGGAGTTCAGAAGACTGAGAGGGGACCTCATAGAAACGTTTAAAATTCTGATGGGTTTAGACAGGTTAGATGCAGGAAGAATGTTCCCAATGATGGGGAAGTCCAGAATCAGGGGTCACAGTCTAAGGATAAGGGGTAAGCCATTTAGGACCGAGATGAGGAGAAACTTCTTCACCCAGAGAGTGGTGAACCTGTGGAATTCTCGACCATAGAAAGTTGTTGAGGCCAATTCACTAAATATATTCAAAAAGGAGTTAGATGAAGTCCTTACTACTAGAGGGATCAAAGGGTATGGCGAGAAAGCAGGAATGGGGTACTGAAGTTGCATGTTCAGCCATGAACTCATTGAATGGCGGTGCAGGCTAGAAAGGCCGAATGGCCTACTCCTGCACCTATTTTCTATGTTTCTATGTTTCACTCACTGACATACTTCACCCAAACACACTGCACCACACTCACTGACACACTTCACCCAAACACACTCACTGACACACTTCACCCAAACACACTCACTGACACACTTCACCCAAACACACTGTACCACACTCACTGACACACTTCACCCAAACACATTGCACCACACTCACTCACACACTTCACCCAAACACACTGCACCACACTCACTCACACACTTCACCCAAACACACTCACTCACACACTTCACCCAAACACACTCACTGACACACTTCACCCAAACACACTGTACCACACTCACTGACACACTTCACCCAAACACACTGCACCACACTCACTGACACGCTTCACCCAAACACACTGTACCACACTCACTCACACACTTCACCCAAACACACTGCACCACACTCACTGACACACTTCACCCAAACACACTGCATCACACTCACTGACACACTTCACCCAAACACACTGCATCACACTCACTGACACACTTCACCCAAACACACTGCACCACACTCACTCACACACTTCACCCAAACACACTGCACCACACTCACTGACACACTTCACCCAAACACACTGCACCACACTCACTGACACACTTCACCCAAACACACTCACTGACACACTTCACCCAAACACACTGCACCACACTCACTGACACACTTCACCCAAACACACTGCACCACACTCACTGACACACTTCACTCAAACACACTCACTGACACACTTCACCCAAACACACTGCATCACACTCACTGACACACTCCACCCAAACACTCTCACTGACACACTTCACCCAAACACACTCACTGACACACTTCACCCAACCACACCCACTGACACACTTCACCCAAACACACTGCACCACACTCACTGACACACTTCACCCAAACACACTGCATCACACTCACTCACACACTTCACCCAAACACACTGCATCACACTCACTGACACACTTCACCCAAACACACTGCACCACACTCACTCACACACTTCACCCAAACACACTGCACCACACTCACTGACACACTTCACCCAAACACACTGCACCACACTCACTGACACACTTCACCCAAACACACTCACTGACACACTTCACCCAAACACACTGCACCACACTCATTGACACACTTCACCCAAACACACTGCACCACACTCACTGACACACTTCACTCAAACACACTCACTGACACACTTCATCCAAACACACTGCATCACACTCACTGACACACTCCACCCAAACACTCTCACTGACACACTTCACCCAAACACACTCACTGACACACTTCACCCAAACACACTCACTGACACACTTCACCCAAACACACTGCACCACACTCACTGACACACTTCACCCAAACACACTGCTCCACACTCACTGACACACTTCACCCAAACACACTTCACCCAAACACACTGCACCACACTCACTGACACACTTCACCCAAACACACTGCATCACACTCACTGACACACTTCACCCAAACACACTGCACCAGACTCACTGACACACTTCACCCAAACACACTGCACCACACTCACTGACACACTTCACCCAAACACACTCACTGGCACACTTCACCCAAACACACTGCACCACACTCACTGACACACTTCACCCAAACACACTCACTGACACACTTCACCCAAACACACTGCTCCACACTCACTGACACACTTCACCCAAACACACTGCACCACACTCACTGACACACTTCACCCAAACACACTGCACCACACTCACTGACACACTTCACCCAAACACACTGCACCACACTCACTGACACACTTCACCCAAACACACTGCTCCACACTCACTCACACACTTCACCCAAACACACTCACTGACACACTTCACCCAAACACACTCACTGACACACTTCACCCAAACACACTGTACCACACTCACTGACACACTTCACCCAAACACACTGCACCACACTCACTGACATACTTCACCCAAACACACTGTACCACACTCACTCACACACTTCACCCAAACACACTGCACCACACTCACTCACACACTTCACCCAAACACACTGCACCACACTCACTGACACACTTCACCCAAACACACTGCATCACACTCACTGACACACTTCACCCAAACACACTGCATCACACTCACTGACACACTTCACCCAAACACACTGCACCACACTCACTCACACACTTCACCCAAACACACTGCACCACACTCACTGACACACTTCACCCAAACACACTGCACCACACTCACTGACACACTTCACCCAAACACACTGCACCACACTCACTGACACACTTCACCCAAACACACTGCACCACACTCACTGACACACTTCACTCAAACACACTCACTGACACACTTCACCCAAACACACTGCATCACACTCACTGACACACTTCACCCAAACACACTGCACCACACTCACTGACACACTTCACCCAAACACACTGCACCACACTCACTGACACACTTCACCCAAACACACTGCACCACACTCACTGACACACTTCACCCAAACACAGTGCACTACACTCACTGACACACTTCACTCAAACACACTCACTGACACACTTCACCCAAACACACTGCATCACACTCACTGACACACTCCACCCAAACACTCTCACTGACACATTTCACCCAAACACACTCACTGACACACTTCACCCAAACACACTGCACCACACTCACTGACACACTTCACCCAAACACACTGCATCACACTCACTGACACACTTCACCCAAACACACTGCACCACACTCACTGACACACTTCACCCAAACACACTGCACCACACTCACTCACACACTTCACCCAAACACACTGCACCACACTCACTGACACACTTCACCCAAACACACTGCACCACACTCACTGACACACTTCACCCAAACACACTCACTGACACACTTCACCCAAACACACTGCACCACACTCACTGACACACTTCACCCAAACACACTGCACCACACTCACTGACACACTTCACTCAAACACACTCACTGACACACTTCACCCAAACACACTGCATCACACTCACTGACACACTCCACCCAAACACTCTCACTGACACACTTCACCCAAACACACTCACTGACACACTTCACCCAAACACACTCACTGACACACTTCACCCAAACACACTGCACCACACTCACTGACACACTTCACCCAAACACACTGCACCACACTCACTGACACACTTCACCCAAACACACTGCACCACACTCACTGACACACTTCACTCAAACACACTCACTGACACACTTCACCCAAACACACTGCATCACACTCACTGACACACTTCACCCAAACACACTGCACCACACTCACTGACACACTTCACCCAAACACACTGCACCACACTCACTGACACACTTCACCCAAACACACTGCACCACACTCACTGACACACTTCACCCAAACACAGTGCACTACACTCACTGACACACTTCACTCAAACACACTCACTGACACACTTCACCCAAACACACTGCATCACACTCACTGACACACTCCACCCAAACACTCTCACTGACACACTTCACCCAAACACACTCACTGACACACTTCACCCAAACACACTGCACCACACTCACTGACACACTTCACCCAAACACACTGCATCACACTCACTGACACACTTCACCCAAACACACTACACCACACTCACTGACACACTTCACCCAAACACACTGCACCACACTCACTCACACACTTCACCCAAACACACTGCACCACACTCACTGACACACTTCACCCAAACACACTGCACCACACTCACTGACACACTTCACCCAAACACACTCACTGACACACTTCACCCAAACACACTGCACCACACTCACTGACACACTTCACCCAAACACACTGCACCACACTCACTGACACACTTCACTCAAACACACTCACTGACACACTTCACCCAAACACACTGCATCACACTCACTGACACACTCCACCCAAACACTCTCACTGACACACTTCACCCAAACACACTCACTGACACACTTCACCCAAACACACTCACTGACACACTTCACCCAAACACACTGCACCACACTCACTGACACACTTCACCCAAACACACTGCACCACACTCACTGACACACTTCACCCAAACACACTGCACCACACTCACTGACACACTTCACCCAAACACACTGCACCACACTCACTGACACACTTCACCCAAACACACTGCACCACACTCACTGACACACTTCACCCAAACACACTGCTCCACACTCACTGACACACTTCACCCAAACACACTGCACCACACTCACTGACACACTGCACCCAAACACACTGCACCACACTCACTGACACACTTCACCCAAACACACTCACTCACACACTTCACCCAAACACACTCACTGACACACTTCACCCAAACACACTGCACCACACTCACTGACACACTTCACCCAAACACACTGCATCACACTCACTGACACACTTCACCCAAACACACTGCATCACACTCACTGACACACTTCACCCAAACACACTGCACCACACTCACTGACACACTTCACCCAAACACACTCACTCACACACTTCACCCAAACACACTCACTGACACACTTCACCCAAACACACTGCACCACACTCACTGACACACTTCACCCAAACACACTTCACCCAAACACACTGCACCACACTCACTGACACACTTCACCCAAACACACTGCATCACACTCACTGACACACTTCACCCAAACACACTGCATCACACTCACTGACACACTTCACCCAAACACACTCACTCACACACTTCACCCAAACACACTCACTGACACACTTCACGCAAACACACTGCACCACACTCACTGACACACTTCACCCAAACACACTGCTCCACACTCACTGACACACTTCACCCAAACACACTGCACCACACTCACTGACACACTTCACCCAAACACACTGCTCCACACTCACTGACACACTTCACCCAAACACACTGCTCCACACTCACTGACACACTTCCCTTTCTCTTACAGAACAAGGTATCTCACAATGAAAGCCAGCTGGGGCTACCCGGAGGGACACAGTTTAATCTCAGCCCCCTGGAGGAGACGGTGATGGTCGTACACTCAGGGCAATCACTGAGCCCGTAGCCAGCGGCGGGTCTGAAGCTATCCAACATGACGGCATTCTCATACTTAACCCTTCTTCTCACATCCCACTTACCCCTCATCCCACTGTCTCATCTGAATCACAAGCTGGGGATTGTGTAAGCACGCACCTCTTGCTTTCACCCCCTCACATCACAACCTCACCCTTGTGCCTATCTCCTTTCAGATAGCCAAATGCTGCCACCTGGCCAGGCACTGGTGGAGGAGCAGGAAGGCAGTGATCATGAAGACACAGTGTCACTCAATTTCACACACCCAGCCACCAGCTCAGATACTGACAGCCTGCGTACGGGGATCTGCACCGGGCATGAGTGGCCTGCAGCTAGGGCGCAGGAGGGTGACCTCACACACTGGTCCTGCTGCAGAGGACTTAGATGAGGTCTTTGATGGGGTGGCCTACAGAAGAAGGCTGACGGGTATGCACACTGAAATGCTTTGTGCATTGACAGGCCTGCCACAGACCCCAAGTGCAATATCAAGGAGCATGGAGGAGTCCGGCACAACCTTGCTTTGCACAGAGCTTGGAGCCCATGGTTCTCAGCATCGAACTGATGGCCAACTCCATCAGCGCACCTGTGGACCCAGGCTCTCATGGCTGCTGTCTCAGCTTCCATTGCAGCACAGGCAGAAGCAGCCCACTGTCGGAGTGCTGCAGTGGAAGCTCAGACTTCTGTCATGCAAGCTTTTCAAAAAATTTGTAATGAGATGTGGGCGTTGCTGGCAGGGCCAACATTTATTGCCCATCCCTAATTGCCCCTCGAGAAGGTGGTGGTGAGCCGCCTTCTTGAACCGCTGCAGTCCATGTGGTGAAGGTGCTCCCACAGTGCTGTTAGAGAGGGAGTTCCAGGATTTTGACCCACCGACGATGATGGAGCGGCGATATATTTCCAAGTCGGGATGGTGTGTGACTTGGAGGGGAACTTGGAAGTGGTGGGTGTTCCCATGCGCCTGCTGCCCTTGTCCTTCGAGGCGGTAGAGGGCGCGGGTTTGGGAGGTGCTGCCGAAGAAGCTCAGCCTGCTCTCATGAAGGCTCAACTTGCTGCCCGCAAGCTCAGACTGCTGCCATCGTGGCTGCATTTACCAGTGTTGAAAGGGGCTTGCAGGGTCTTACAGCAGTCTAGCAATATAACCTCCAGCAGATGACTAGGATTGCTGAGACGCTGCAACGAGGGGGAGTGGCAGTGGCTCCGTGGAGCACGAACCTGCTGTCCTCTCTCAGGACAACAGCATTCCCACTCCCACCACTGCCACTCCGCCAGTGCCCTTGCTGTTGCCGAGGTGGTGCAGTCTGTAGCCGGGCCCTCTAGGTGCAGAGCTACTCGAGGTTGTCCACCACTGAAAGTCAGCAGCCTTCCACCAGCCATGCTGCAGCCGCTGTAGGAGCACTTGGACAGGCAAAGGCACACGGAAGACAGGCATTAAGGGAATGCACAAGGTAATTAGTTGACATTTTTATGTACTATTGGATGGATTGATGTATAAAGTTGATTTGGAATGTTTGTTTTATGGAGGCTTTCATTTCAGCATTGTGGCCAAGCGGACCCAGTGATAGTCCATATCAGAGGGATGGTAAAGTGTAGGACTACTGATGGACGTGGACTTGGGGTTGCATCCACTGGAACTGCAGTCGGATGAGACCATCATGGAAAGCCCAGGCAGAAAGGGGCTGTCTGTGTTGCCTCCTCCCTCCTCCCTTCCGCTCCCTCCTCCCTTCCGCTCCCTCCTCTTCCTCCTGCTTCTCCTCAGCTGGTCGCTGATGGGGTGAGATGAAGAGGTGTGGGAGGAAGCTCATGCGGAGCATAAACACCGGCACGGACCCGATGGGCTATTTCTGTGCTGTACACTCGATGTAACTCTATGTATGTTCCTTGTTCTCTCTTTCCATTCTCACACCTATCTATCTATCCACTCATACGCCCATTTATCTGTCCATCTATCTATCTATCTATCTCCATTACTGTTGTATATTCCCATTGGCCCATCAGATTGGAGAACCCCTGTTCACAACCACCAGTAGCAATGGAAACAGGTAAGATCTGGAGTTCGGCAATTTAAAACCAAGTTGGGAAGGAATTTCTTCTCCCAGAGGGTTGTGAATCTGTGGAATTCTCTGCCCAGGGAAGCAGTTGAGGCTAGCTCATTGAATGTATTCAAATCACAGATAGATAGATTTTTAACCACTAAGGGAATTAAGGGTTATGGGGAGCGGGCGGGTAAGTGGAGCTGAGTCCACGGCCAGATCAGCCATGATCTTGTTGAGTGGCGGAGCAGGCTCGAGGGGCTAGATGGCCTACTCCTGTTCCTAATTCTTATGTTCTTATGTTCAATGGCGCCCTACACCGTGGGGAAGCCCGCTATCCGGCCAAAGTCATATCCGTGCACCGTCTGCTTCTCACTGGTCAGGGAGAAGACAGTGACGTCCTCTCTCCTGGCACACAGAGCATCAATCACCTCGCTTATACAGCAATGGATGGCGAACTGGGAGATGTTCCAGATGTGGCCTGGAAGGATCCCAATGTGAAGGAATTCAGGGACATGGTCACCTCCACAGCCACTAGCAGCGCTGTCCTTGCCCGGAGTCAGGCGGCAGGGCTGGTTGCAAAAGGTGGCATGGTTCTGTGAGCACCTCCTTCATAAAGCGCAGACGCTGCTCCTGGCTCAGGCTGAGGTGCGCGAATTGCTCTCGGAGAATCCTCGGCTCTACGGAGCCGAATTGTTCACCCTTGGAATACAGCGCACAGTCTGGTCTCCAGATCATTAAAGGATATAGAGGCACTGGCGAAAGTGCAAAAAAGATTCACAAGTGTGATACCAGAACTGAGAGCTTTTACCTACCAGGAAAGGTTGAACTGGCCGGGGCTCTTTTCTCTAGAAAACAGAAGTCTGAGGGACGACCTGATAGAGCTCTGTAAGATCCTGAAAGGGTTTGATAGGTTAGATGTAGAGGAGATATTTCCACTTGCAGGGAGACCACAACTGGGGGCCATAAATATAAGATAGTCACTAATAAGTCAAATAATGAATTGGTGAGGATCTTCTTTACTAGAGAGTGGTGAGAATGTGGAACTCGCTGCCACAGGGAGGGGTCGAGGTGAATAGTATCGATGCATTTACGGGGAAGCTGGATAAACACATGAGGGAGAAGGAACAGAAGGATACAGTGATGGGGATGAGATGAAGAGGGTGGGAGGAGACTCGTGTGGAGTATAAACACCGTCACAGAGCGGTTGGGCCGAATGGCCTGTTCTGTGCATTCTATGTCATTCTATGTATGTTTCTCGCTCTCTCTATCCATCTCACCACTTATCTCGCTATCTATCTATCTGCCTATCTATCTGTCTCCCTCTCTCTACTATCTGTCTGTCTATCTATCTCCACCACTGTTGTATATTCCCATTGACCCATCAGATTGGAGAACCCCTGTTCACAACCACCAGCAGCAATGGAAACAGGTAAGAGCTGGAGTTCGGCAATGGGAGAGCAAATGTTACTCCTGTATTGAGGGAGAGAGCGCTGGTGGGCCAGGTCTGTGAGCTGGAACTCCAGGAGAGGGCAGTGTAACACTGCTGTACACAGCCCAAACTGTTGCTGTCAGCACCGAGAAACATTCACAGATCCCGTGAGCCGAGATCTCTAATCATTGCTGGTGCTGGGAAATTAGCAGAATCCGCATCAAAACTTTGATCAGAAAAAAATGGTCAGCGATCATCAACTCAAAATCATTTACTCAAACTTACCAAGACCCACTGAGAGATTTAGTATTCAGGTTCTTGTCTTTAGTATCACAGTGGTTCTTAAGCTTGAGTAAATAATTTATTCTTTGGGTAGTTTGCTGTGAGGAGCTAATGGAAACATTACAGTGTAGTTTAGATCTAGTTAACAGCAATTAGATAAAGCACCTTGTATCGCAGCGGTTGATTGTAACTTTCTAACCCCCTCCCCTTTTATATGTAAATTATATGATTTTCATGCCCCCCAAAAAATCACAAAAAAACCCCACAAAAAAACAAAACAAAAAAATATATTAAAAAAAAGAGGGCAGTTAAAAGTGTCTGGAGTGTTCCCCAGATCGGGGGGCACTCGATCTAATGTTTATTTTGTCTCCCCCAAAAGAGTTGTAAGTTTCTAATGAGAATGGAGGGACAGTTACGGCTCGCAGCCTGCGATTCCTGCGCCGGGTGGCCCGTGGTGTGTCCCGGAGGCCCAGGTTTGCAGGAAGTGCCTCCAGCTACTCGAACTCACACTGAGGGCCTGCGGGCCTGAGGGGGCGATGGGATTCACCGCAGGGCAGATGGCTGGCAGAGTGTGTCCTGGATCGCAGGTTCCAGGAGGTGCGCACACCACAGCCACACAGAGCTCAGAATAACAAGTGGGTGGTCACTGGGGGTGTGGGGGTGCTCTCAAACCGACAATCAGCGTCAAATGCCGACGAGGATGACGACACCTCGAAGGAGGGCAGTCCCGAGCCTGGCACTGTGAGGCAGAAGACAGCACAGGGAGCACAGCAAAGTGTAGGGAGGCAGGGGTAATTGGCGATCTTATTAAATGGCGGAGCAGGCTCGAGAGGCCAAATGGTCTACTCCTGCTCCTATTTCTTATGTTCTTATGTTCTTTTTTGGTAGTCAGGTGGACAGGCAGACAGTTCTGCGACCATCGACATGAGGCCCGCCTGGTGTGTTGCCTCCCTGGTGCCAGGGTGAGGGACATCATGAAGGGGGAAGGGGGAGAGCCAGCAGTCATGGACCATCTCGGAACCAACAACATCGGGAGGGGGAGGGTTGTGGTACTGCAGTCAGTGTTTAAGGAGCTAGACAGGAAGTTAAAAAGCAGGACCTCAAAGACAGTAATCTCTGGATTACTCCCAGTGCCACGCGCTAGTGAAGTTAGGAATAGGAGGGTATGGCACGTTAATGTGTGGCTGGAGACATGGTGCAGGAGGGAGGTCTTCAGGTTCCTGGCACTTTAGGACCAGTTCTGGGGCAGGAGGGACTGAGTCAAGATGGACAGGTTGCACCTCAACAGAGCTGAGACCAATATCCTCGTGGGCAGGTTGACTAGTGCTGTGCGGGAGCGTTTACATGAATTTGGTAGGGGGTTGGGAGAGACAGAGTTAGAAATAATACAGAATTAGAAAGTACAAAGAGGGCTAAGTTAGGTTTAAAGTGCACGAGTGTAAATGCATGCAATGTGGTGAACAATGTTGATGAGCTGCAGGCAGAAATAGCCACATGGGAATATGATGTCTTGGCGATAACTCAGACCTGGCTCAAAAAAGGGGGAGAATTGGATGTTTAATCTTGCTGGGGCATGGTTTTCAGGAAAGATAGTGAAAGGGAAAAAAAGGGGTGGCAGTTTTGATTAAAGAAAATATTAGAGCAAGAAAGGGAGAAGGACCTTGAGGGACCAGAGGGACCAGAGGGGCCGAAGTTGCTCCTGTTTTGCATCCAGTTAGTGTCGCCGGTAGGGACTAACGGGGCATAAACCCTTTCTGTCCAGGGGCGGGAGGTGGTGGCACCTCGATTGAAATTGCCCCCGAGATTCTGGGGGAAACTGGCAATTATCGCCGTGCACCCCGACCCCTCACCACCTCCCCGACCCCTCACCGCCCCCCCGACCTCTCACCACCCCCCCGACCTCTCACCACCCCCCCGACCCCTCACCACCCCCGACGCCTCTCCGCCCCCCCGACCCCTCACCACCACCCCCGACCCCTCACCGCCCCCCCGACCCCTCACCACCACCCCCGACCCCTCACCGCCCCCCCGACCCCTCACCACCACCCCCGACCCCTCACCGCCCCCCCGACCCCTCACCACCACCCCCGACCCCTCACCGCCCCCCCGACCCCTCACCACCCCCCCGACCCCTCACCACCCCCCCGACCCCTCACCACCACCCCCGACCCCTCACCGCCCCCCCGACCCCTCACCACCACCCCCGACCCCTCACCGCCCCCCCGACCCCTCACCACCACCCCCGACCCCTCACCGCCCCCCCGACCCCTCACCACCACCCCCGACCCCTCACCGCCCCCCCGACCCCTCACCACCTCCCCGACCCCTCACCACCTCCCCGACCCCTCACCACCTCCCCGACCCCTCACCGCCCCCCCGACCCCTCACCACCTCCCCGACCCCTCACCACCTCCCCGACCCCTCACCGCCCCCCCGACCCCTCACCGCCCCCCCGACCTCTCACCACCACCCCCGACGCCTCTCCGCCCCCCACCCGACCTCTCACCACCACCCCGACCCCTCACCACCCCCCCCGACCCCTCACCACCACCCCCGACCCCTCACCGCCCCCCCGACCCCTCACCACCTCCCCGACCCCTCACCACCTCCCCGACCCCTCACCACCTCCCCGACCCCTCACCGCCCCCCCGACCCCTCACCACCTCCCCGACCCCTCACCACCTCCCCGACCCCTCACCGCCCCCCCGACCCCTCACCGCCCCCCCGACTTCTCACCACCACCCCCGACGCCTCTCCGCCCCCCCCGACCCCTCACCACCCCCCCCGACCCCTCTCCGCCCCCCCCGACCTCTCACCACCTCCCCGGCGCCTCTCCGCCCCCCCCGACCCCTCACCACCCCCCCCGACCCCTCTCCGCCCCCCCCGACCTCTCACCACCTCCCCGACGCCTCTCCGCCCCCCCCGACCTCTCACCACCACCCCGACCCCTCACCACCCCCCCGATCCCTCACCACCCCCCCGATCCCTCACCGCCCCACTCCGACCCCTCACCACCTCCCCGACCCCTCACCGCCCCCCCGACCTCTCACCACCACCCCTGACCCCTCTCCGCCCCCCCCGACCCCTCACCACCCCCCCCGACCCCTCACCACCCCCCCGATCCCTCACCGCCCCACTCCGACCCCTCACCACCCCCCCGATCCCTCACCACCCCCCCGATACCTCACCGCCCCCCGACCTCTCACCACCCCCCCCGACGCCTCTCCGCCCCCCCCGACCCCTCACCACCCCCCCGACCCCTCACTGCCCTCCCCAACCCCTCACCACCCCCCCGACCCCTCACCGCCCCACTCCGACCCCTCACCGCCCCCCCGACCCCTCACTGCCCTCCCCAACCCCTCACCACCCCCCCGACCCCTCACCGCCCCACTCCGACCCCTCACCACCTCCCTGACCCCTCACCGCCCCCCGACCTCTCACCACCCCCCCCGACGCCTCTCCGCCCCCCCCGACCCCTCACCACCCCCCCGACCCCTCACCGCCCCCCCGACCCCTCACCGCCCCACTCCGACCCCTCACCGCCCCCCGACCCCTCACTGCCCTCCCCAACCCCTCACCACATCCCCCGACTCCTCACCGCCCCCCCGACCCCTCAACGCCCCCCGACCCCTCACCGCCCCCCCACGACCCCTCACCGCCCCCCCCGACCCCTCACCGCCCCACTCCGACCCCTCACCAACCCCCCCCGACCCCTCACCGCCCCACTCCGACCCCTCACCAACCCCCCACGACCCCTCACCGCCGCCCCCGACCCCTCACCGCCCCACTCCGACCCCTCACCAACCCCCGACCCCTCACCACCCCCCGGACCCCTCACCGCCCCACTCCGACCCATCACCACCCCCCCGACCCCTCACCACCCCCCCGACCCCTCACCACCCCCCCGACCCCTCACCGCCCCACTCCGACCCATCACCACGCCCCCGACCCCTCACCACCCCCCCGACCCCTCACCACCCCCCCGACCCCTCACCGCCCCCCCGACCCCTCACCACCCCCCCGACCCCTCACCACCCCCCCGACCCCTCACCGCCCCCCCGACCCCTCACCACCCCCCCGACCCCTCACCACCCCCCCGACCCCTCACCACCCCCCCGACCCCTCACCGCCCCCCCGACCCCTCACCACCCCACTCCGACCGCTCACCACCCCCCCGACCCCTCACCACCCCCCCGACCCCTCACCACCCCCCCGACCCCTCACCGCCCCCCCCGACCCCTCACCACCCTCACTGCCCCACTCCGACCCCTCACAGCCCCCGACCCCTCACTGCCGCCCCTCTCTGCCCTCCCCAACCCCTCACCACCCCCCCGACCCCTCACTAGCCCCCCGACCCCTCACCAACCACCCGACCCCTCACCACCCCACTCCGACCCCTCACCGCCCCCTCAACCCCTCACTGCTCCACTCCGACCCCTCACTGCCCCCCGGCCCCTCACTGCCCCCCGGCCCCTCACTGCCCCCCGGCCCCTCACTGCCCCACTCCGACCCCTCACCACCCCCCCCGACCCCTCACTGCCCCACTCCGACCCCTCACTGCCCCACTCCGACCCTTCACCGCCCCCCCCGACCCTCACTGCCCCACTCCGACCCCTCACAGCCCCCCGACCCCTCACTGCCGCCCCGACCCCTCACTGCCCTCCCCAACCCCTCACCACCACCCCGACCCCTCACTAGCCCCCCGACCCCTCACTGCCCCCCGGCCCCTCACTGCCCCACTCCGACCCCTCACCGCCTCCCGACCCCGCACCACCCCCCCCGATCCCTCACTGCCCCCCGGCCCCTCACCGCCCCACTCCGACCCTTCACCGCCCCCCGACCCCTCACCACCCCCCCGACCCCTCACCGCCCCCCGACCCCTCACCGCCCCCCGACCCCTCACCAACCCCCCGACCCATCACCAACCCCCGACCCCTCACCGCCCCCCGACCCCTCACCACCCCCCGACCCCTCACCGCCCCCCGACGCCTCACTGCCCCACTCCGACCCCTCACCGCCTCCCGACCCCGCACCACCCCCCCCGATCCCTCACTGCCCCCACGACCCCTCACCGCCCCCCCCGACCCCTCACTGCCCTCCCCAACCCCTCACCACCCCCCCGACCCCTCACTAGCTCCCCGACCCCTCACTGCCCCCCGGCCCCTCACTGCCCCACTCCGACCCCTCACCGCCTCCCGACCCCTCACCACCCCCCCCCCGATCCCTCACTGCCCCCCGGCCCCTCACCGCCCCACTCCGACCCTTCACCGCCCCCCGACCCCTCACCACCCCCCCGACCCCTCACCACCCCCCCGACCCCTCACCGCCCCCCGACCCCTCACCAACCCCCCGACCCATCACCAAACCCCGACACCTCACCACCCCCCCGACCCCTCACCAATACCCCGACCCCTCACCGCCCCCCGACCCCTCACCAACCCCCCGACCCATCACCAAACCCCGACACCTCACCACCCCCCCGACCCCTCACCAATACCCCGACCCCTCACCGCCACCCGACCCCTCACCACCCCCCCGACCCCTCACCGCCCCCCGACCCCTCACTGCCCTCCCCAACCCCTCACCACCCCCCCGACCCCTCAACGCCCCCCGACCCCTCACCGCCCCCCCGACCCCTCACCGCCCCACTCCGACCCCTCACCACCCCCGCGACCCCTCACCACCCCCCCGACCCCTCACCGCCCTCTCAACACCCCCCCCGACCCCTCACTGCCCCACTCCGACCCCTCACTGCCCCACTCTGACCCCTCACAGCCCCCCGACCCCTCACTGCCGCCCCGACGCCTCACTGCCCTCCCCAACCCCTCACCACCCCCCCGACCCCTCACTAGCCCCCCGACCCATCACCAACCACCCGACCCCTCACCGCCCCCTCAACCCCTCACTGCTCCACTCCGACCCCTCACCGCCTCCCGACCCCGCACCACTCCCCCGATCCCTCGCTGCCCCACGGTCCCTCACTGCCCCACTCCGACCCCTCACCACCCGCCCGACCCCTCACCAACCCCCGACCCCTCACCACCACCCCGACCCCTCACCGCCCCCCGACCCCTCACTGCCCTCCCCAACCCCTCACCACCCCCCCGACCCCTCACCGCCCTCCCGACCCCTCACCGCCCCCCGACCCCTCACCACCCCCCCGACCCCTCACCGCCCCCCGACCCCTCAATGCCCCCCGACCCCTCACCGCCCCCCACGACCCCTCACCGCCCCCCCCCCCCGACCCCTCACCGCCCCACTCCGACCCCTCACCACCCCCCCGACCCCTCACCACCCCCCCCGACCCCTCACCGCCCCACTCCGACCCCTCACTGCCCCACTCCGGCCCTTCACCGCCCCCCCGACCCTCACCAACCCCCGACCCCTCACCACCCCCCCGACCCCTCACTAGCCCCCCGACGCCTCACCAACCACCCGACCCCTCACCGCCCCACTCCGACCCCTCACCGCCCCACTCCGACCCCTCACCGCCCCCCGACCCCTCACCAACCCCCCGACCCCTCACCTCCCCACTCCGACCCCTCACCGCCCCACTCCGACCCCTCACCGCCCCCCGACCCCTCACCAACCCCCCGACCCCTCACCGCCCCCGACCCCTCACCGCCACCCGACCCCTCACCGGCCCCCCGACCCCTCACCACCCCCCCAACCCCTCACCGCCCCACTCCGACCCCTCACCGCCCCCCGACCCCTCACCAACCCCCCGATCCCTCACCGCCCCCGACCCCTCACCGCCCCTCGACCCCTCACCACCCCCCCGACCCCTCACCGCCCCCCGACCCCTCACTGCCCTCCCCAACCCCTCACCACCCCCCCCGACCCCTCAATGCCCCCGACCCCTCACCGCCCCCCACGACCCCTCACCGCCCCCCCCGACCCCTCACCGCCCCACTCCGACCCCTCACCACCCCTCACCACCCCTCCGACCCCTCACCGCCCCACTCCGACCCCTCACCACCCCCCCCCGACCTCTCACTGCCCCACTCCGACCCCTCACTGCCCCACTCCGACCCTTCACCGCCCCCCCGACCCTCACTGCCCCACTCTGACCCCTCACAGCCCTCCGACCCCTCACTGCCGCCCCGACCCCTCACTGCCCTCCCCAACCCCTCACCACCCCCCCGACCCCTCACTAGCCTCCCGACCCCTCACCAACCACCCGACCCCTCACCGCCCCACTCCGACCCCTCACCACCCCCCCGACCCCTCACTAGCCCCCCGACCCCTCACCAACCACCCGACCCCTCACCGCCCCACTCCGACCCCTCACCACCCCCCCGACCCCTCACTAGCCCCCCGACCCCTCACCAACCACCCGACCCCTCACCGCCCCACTCTGACCCCTCACCGCCCCCCCAACCCCTCACTGCTCCACTCCGACCCCTCACCGCCTCCCGACCCCTCACCACCCCCCCGACCCCTCACCGCCCCACTCCGACCCCTCACCACCCCCCCGACCCCTCACTAGCCCCCCGACCCCTCACCAACCACCCGACCCCTCACTGCCCCATTCCGACCCCTCACCGCCCCACTCCGACCCCTCACCGCCGCCCGACCCCTCACTGCCCCACTCCGACCCCTCACCAACCCCCCAACCCCTCACTGCCGCACTCCGACCCCTCACTGCCCCACTCCGACCCCTCACTGCCCCCCCCCGACCCCTCACCGCCCCACTTCGACCTCTCACTGCCCCACTCCGACCCCTCACCGGCCCCCGACCCCTCACTGCCCCCCCCGACCCCTCACTGCCCCCCCGACCCCTCACTGCCCCCCGACCCCTCACTGCCCCACTCCGACCCCTCACCGCCGCCCGACCCCTCACTGCCCCCCGACCCCTCACTGCCCCCCGACCCCTCACTGCCCCACTCCGACCCCTCACCGCCCCACTCCGACCCCTCACCGCCCCCCGACCCCTCACCGCCCCCCGACCCCTCACTGCCCCCCCGACCCCTCACTGCCCCCCCCGACCCCTCACTGCCCCCCCGACCCCTCACTGCCCACTCCGACCCCTCACTGCCCACTCCGACCCCTCACCGCCCCACTCCGACCCCTCAACGCCCCACTCCGACCCCTCACCGCCCCCCGACCTCTCACTGCCCCCCGACCCCTCACTGCCCCCCCGACCCCTCACTGCCCCACTCCGACCCCTCACCGCCCCACTCCGACCCCTCACTGCCCCCTGACCCCTCACTGCCCCCTGACCCCTGACTGCCCCCCCGACCCCTCACTTCCCCCCCGACCCCTCACTGCCCCACTCCGACCCTTCACCGCCCCCCCGACCCCCTCACTGCCCCTCCGACCCCTCACTGCCCCTCCGACCCCTCACTGCCCCCCCGATCCCTCACTGCCCCACTCCGACCCCTCACCAACCCCCCGGCCCCTCACTGCCCCACTCCGACCCCTCACCAACCCCCCGACCCCTCACTGCCCCACTCCGATCCCTCACCGCCGCCCGACCCCTCACTGCCCCACTCCGACCCCTCACCAACCCCCCAACCCCTCACTGCCCCACTCCGACCCCTCACCGCCCTCCCCCAACCCCTCACCGCCCCCCCGACCCCTCACCGCCCCACTCCGACACCTCACCGCCCAGCGCTGACCCCTTTACGCCCTGTGCCAATCCCTCACCGCCCCGCAAGAGAAATTGCCACGCAGGATGCCGGGGTGGCGCGGGCTGACATCCGCTCAGGGCGCCTTTTAAAGGGGAGGACGTGTGTGCCCCGAGCCGCCATGGTTTATGGTCGACCGATGTCCTTGTCGGCCCAACAATGGCGGCCCTCGTCACAAGCGGGCCACCATCATGGAGTCCGGCACTGCCTTTTATGTGCCGGGCCGCTGCTCTGGTCAAAATTGCCACTTGTGGCCCAGTGATGCCCAACAAAGGGGCTGCAGTGTCCGCAGTGGCCCTCCCCTTTAAATGACGGGGTTGGGGTTGGGGGGTGGGGGAAACGTTGTGGTGTGTCACACTAGCGGAGCAGCTGTGAAACACTGACCTGTTCAGCACGGCACTAACCTCAGCGCTGCGCTGACCCCCCAGAACCCCCAAAACGTGTCGCAATGCTGGAGACAGCGCCCACCTCGTTTCCGGCTCACAAAGGGGCAATTTCACGCCGGGGACGGGATTTCCGTCCCGGGAGTTAACTAACCCTCCGGATGGACCACAGAGCAATTTTAGCCCGAGAATCGATTTGGAATTCAGAAACAATAAAAGGACTATTACGCTACTGGGTGTATTTTATCATCAAATATTGGGACAGAGATACAGGAGCAGAGTTGCAAGGAAGTTACTGAGAGGTGCAAGAAGAATAGAGTCATGATACTTTAACTCCCCAATATTGAATGGGACAGTGACTGTGTTAAGGACAGAGAGGGGGAGGAATTTCGGAAGTGTACAGGATTTATCCTGCCCAATAAGGAAGGAGGCCTTGCTGAATCCAGTCCTGGGGAATGCAGTGGGTCCAGTGAATGATGTCACAGTCGGGGAGCATCTCAGAAATAGCGATCATAGTATTATAACATTTAGATTAGTTATGGATGATAACGATCAATCCAGAATAAACATGCTTAACTGCAGGAGGGCTAATTTCAGCAAAATGACGAGGTATCTGGCCTGGGTAAACTTGAGACAAAGGGGGTGAAATTGGGGTTGTTTGTGCCCCCCCCACCCCCACCCCCCCCCCCGTGTGGTGCAAATGGCTTTTCGGCCAAGCGTGGCACTGCTAACGACCTCTGTTAATTTCGGCGGGAGTTCGGCGGCGACGGTACCCGCTAGCGTCCGGCTCCGTTCCCCTGGCGATGACAACGTCATCAATGTGCGCAGCGACCCGTTTTTGTCCCGGAGCAAAAGCTCGGTATCGCCCCCTGAAGCTGCGGGTGGGCGACGATAGCGACCTCTTCAGGGGGCACGTAGGTGGTGGCTGGCCGCTCGCGGGGCACTGGTTAAAGGGGACGTGGCGTGCACGTGAATTAGAAATCGCCCGACTTCGGTGTCGCGGCTCGTTGCCTTCTTGTATGCGGGGTCCGTGCCACGATCTGCCGGCCCGGCGCTCCGACGGTCTAGGTAGGGACCCGCAGAGTCTGTAGCTTGGTGAAGGCCAGTCCTATGTAGCAGCACTACACGGCCCAGTGCATAGTGCTGCGCCCCGTTTACTTCGCTCGCGCCCCGTTATCGCTCCACAGAGGAAGTGGAGCTTGGTTATTTGAGCTCCAATTCCTCTCGGGGGCGGTAACCACAATTTTGCGAGCGGGGCGAGATTTCCTTGACTGGTGCAGGAAGTCCCGCCTTGCGGATATTACCAGCCCCAAGTGGGTGCTACGCGACTTCCCAGCCAAAGGCTGAACACAAGAACATAAGAGCAGGAGTAGACCATGCGGCCCCTCGAGCCTGCTCCGCCATTTAATACGATCATGGCTGATCCAATCATGGACTCAAGTCCACTTCCCTGCCTGCTCCCCATAACCCCTTAATCCCTTATTGTTTAAGAAACTGTCTATTTCTGTCTTAAATTTATTCAATGATCCAGCCTCCACAGCTCTCTGAGGCAGCGAATTCCACAGATCCACAACCCTCTGAGAGAAGAAATTCAACCTCATCTCAGTTTTAAATGGACGGCCCCTTATTGTAAGATTATGCCCCCTAGTTCTAGTCTCCCCCATCAGTGGAAACATCCTCTCTGCATCCATCTTGTCAAGCCCCCTCATAATCCTATCCATTTCGATAAGATCACCTCTCATTCTTTTGACTTCCAATGAGTAGAGGCCCAACCTCCTCAACCTTTCCTCATAAGTCATCTCCGGAATCAACCTAGTGAGCCTTCTCTGAACTGCCTCCAAAGCAAGTATATCCTTTCATAAATATGGAAACCAAAACTGCACGCAGTATTCCAGGTGTGGCCTCACCAATACCCTGTATAACTGTAGCAAGACTTCCCTACTTTTATACTCCATCCCCTTTGCAATAAAGGCCATTGGCCTTCCTGATCACTTGCTGTACCTGCATACTATTTGTTACACTTATAATAAATGGTGAGACTGAGTACTGTGTGTAATGAGCAAGTGTGACCTTAGCTCCTTTATTAAGATTCCAGAGCGCAGGTACCTCGTGGGTGGCCTGCTTATATACTGTGCTCCCAAGGGATGCTGGGATCCCTTGGGACTCCTGGGCCCTCTGGTGGTCAGGTGTGATGCAGGTTACAAAGGGTTAAATACATAACATCACTCCCCCGTGAAGTCAACAGTACACTTAGTCACAAGGTGAGACGATCTGGGGCTTTGCGCTCCCTTGTCGATCGTCTCAGTACAAATGTTGGTGTGGGTGGGTTGGTCAGTTCTTCATTGGGCTGTTGGGCAGCCGGCCCTGCCGGGCTGCTGGGGATGGTGAGTTCGGTTTCGTGGTCAACTATGATGTCAGTTGCCACTTGTGTGTGTGTTGAAAGGTCAAAGTTGGTGGTGACCTCTTCACGTAGTTCGTAGCTGCTGGTGAAACGCAATTTGTTTCATCCAAATGTTTTCTGTGCCTTTGTCCATTGGTCAGTTTGACCTGAAATACCCTACTTCTCTCTTTGGCTGTAACTGTGCCAGCGAGCCATTTGGGACCATGTCCATAATTGAGCACAAACACAGGATCATTGATCTCAATATCGCGTGACAAATTTGCGCGGTCATGGTACACACTTTGTTGATGCCAGTTGCCCTCCACGTGATCATGGAGATCAGGGTAGACAAGAGAGAGCCTTGTTTTAAGCGCCCTTTTCATGAGCAGCTCAGCTGGGGGAATCCCGGTGAGTGAGTGGGTCTGGTGCGGTAGCTGAGCAGCATTCAGGACAACCGGATCTGCAGGGAGCCTTCCGACACACATTTCAAGCTTTGCTTGATGGTCTGAACTGCCTGTTCTGCCTGGCCGTTGGCTTGAACAGGGCAGATGTGACATGTTTGATCCCATTGAGGGTCATGAATTCCTTGAATTCAACACTGGTGAAGAATGGCCCATTGTCACTGACTGGGGCATCAGGCAAGCTGTGTGTGGCAAACATGGCTCGTAAGCTTTCAATGGCGGCTGTGGATGTGCTTACAGACATTATTGCACATTCAATCCATTTTGAGTAAGCGTCCACGACAACCAAAAACATTTTGCCTCGGAATGGGCTCACATAGTCTACATGGATCCTTGACTAAAGTTTGGATGGCCATGACCACAAACTTAGCGGTGCCTCTCTGGGTACATTGCTCAACTGAGAGCAAGTGTTGCGCTGGCGCGCACATGACTCTAAATCTGAGTCGATGCCAGGCCACCACACGTGGGATCTGGCTGTGGCTTTCATCATCACGATGCCTGGATGGGTGTTGTGCAGTTCGCAAATAAATGTGTCTCTGCCTTTCTTGGGCAAGACCACGCGATTGCCCCACAGAAGACAGTCCGCCTTCAGGGACAACTCGTCTTTGCGTCTGTGGAACGGCTTAATCGCTTCCTGCATCTCCACTGGGACACTGGACCAGCTCCCATGGAGGACACAGTTTTTACCAAGGACAGTAATGGATCCTGGCTGGTCCAGATCCTGATCTGGCGGGCCGTAACGGGGGACTTCTCGTTCTCAAGTGCCTCCATGACCATGAGCAAGTCCGCTGGCTGTGCCATTTCCACCCCGGTGGTAGCCAGTGGTAGCCGACTGAGAGCATCTGTGCAGTTCTCTGTGCCCGCTCTGTGGCGGATTGCACAGTTGTATGCCGACAGCGTGAGCGCCCATCTTTGGATGCAGGCAGAGGCATTGGTATTAATCCCTTTGCTCTCCGAGAATAGCGATATGAGCGGCTTGTGGTCAGTTTCAAGCTCGAACTTGAAGCCAAATAAGTACTGGTGCATTTTTTTTAACCCTGTAAACGCACGCCAGAGCTACTTTTTCAACCATGCTGTAGGCCCTTTCGGCCCTGGACAAACTCCTGGATGCATACGCAACCGGTTGCAAAATCCCCGATTCATTAGCCTGTTGTAACACACCTGATCCCGTATGACGACACATTGCAAGCTAACACTAATCGTTTACATGGGTTATACAGGTCAAGCAGTTTGTTAGAGCACAATACATTTCTGGCTTTCTTGTGAAATCCCCCATACCCAGTCGTCTCCCTTGCGCAGTAGCGCATATAGGGGTTTTAGCAGGGTGCTTAACCCAGGTAAGAAATTACCAAAATAGTTAAGAAGTCCCAGGAATGACCGCAACTCCGTCACGTTCTGTGGTCGCGGCGGGTTCTTGATGGCCTCCATCTTGGCGTCGGTGCGCCTGATGCCGTCTGCTGCGATTCTTCTTCCTAAGAATCCGACGTCCTGTGCCAGGAAAACACACTTCGAGCGTTTCAATCTGAGCCCCACGCGATCCAACCGACTAAGAACCTCCTCCAGATTCTTCAAGTGCTCCATAATGTCCTGGAAGACCACAGTGCAAGGAACCGACTTTAGCAGGCTCTCCATGTTCTGCTGGAAGATCGCTGTGGCCGACCGAATCCCGAACGGGCACCGGTTGTAGATAAACAGACCTTTGTGCGTGTTGATGCAGGTGAGGCCTTTCGAAGACTGCTCCTGCTCCTGCGTCAGGAAGGCCGAGGTCAGGTCCAGCCAGGGTCGCAAATAGGTCGCCTGCCTTGGCTAGCGGGTACTGGTCCTGCAGTGAAAAACATTTAATCGTTACTTTATAGACCCCGCAAATTCTAACCATACCGCCTCCTTGAGTACCAGGACAATTGGACTGGCCCAGTCGTTAAATTCCACTGCCGCGATGATGCCTTCACGTTGCAGCCTGCCCAGCTCGATTTCCACTTTTTCACGCATCATGTACAGTACCGCCCGAGCCTTGTGGTGGATGGGTCGCGTACCGGGAACCAAATGGATCTGCAGTTTCGCCCCCGAGAAGCTTCCAATGCCTGGCTCGAATAACGATGGGAACTTGCTTAGAATCTGGGTACATGAGGTGTCGTCGACGGACGAAAGCGCTCGGATGTCGTCCCAGTTCCAGCGGATTTTCCCCAGCCAGCTTCTGCCAAACAACCTGGGTCCATCCCTTGGCACAATCCACAGCGGGAGTTCGTGTACTGCTCCATCATAGGAGACTTTGACTTCTGCACTGCCAATTACAGGGATTAGTTCCTTGGTGTAAGTCCTTAGTTTGGTGTGAATGGGGCTGAGCTTGGGCCTGTGTGCTTTCTTTCCCCACAGCCTGTCGAAGGCCTTTTTACTCATTATGGACTGACTTGCCCCCGTGTCCAGCTCCATAGATACTGGAATGCCGTTCAGTTCAACTTTCAACATTATTGGGGGCATTTCGTCGTGAACGTGTGTTCCCCATACACTTCTTCCTCCTCCGTACGAGTTTCTAATTCAGTCTGATCCACTGTGGATCGATCTTCCTCTGGTGGTGATTTGCAGGGTTTACAGCTCGCCTGCACATTCGTTGGAGGTGTCACATTGTTCTGCAACTATTGAACGCATAGTGCTTAAAGCAGCATTGATGGGGCCGATGATCACCTCCGCAGCGCCAACAGGGTGTTAACTGCCTCGCATTAACAGATGATGGTGGACTCTGGGTCAATTGAATTCGGGCCACAGCAGCCGGCGTGTACGTTCTGCCATGTACATTTCTGCTCAAAACTGACGTTACTTTATGCACAGTACTGGCTGAAACGTCTTTGTTCTGCGAAGTCTGCTTGGTGTTGTTGCTGGTGGACATAAATGCCTGGGCTATCGTTATGACTTTACTCATATTCGGAGTTTCTACAATCAACAGTTTGCGAAGGATTGTCTCATGTCCGATGCCCAGCACAAAAAGGTCTCTGAGCATTTGTTCTAGGAATCCTTCAAACTCACAATGTCCTGCAAGACGTCTTAGTTCAGCGACATAGCTCGCCACTTCCTGGCTCTCCGATCGTTGACATGTGTAGAACCGATATCTCGCCATCAAATGCTTTCCTTAGGATTTAGGTGGTCCCGGACCAGCGTACACAATTCTTCGTAGGATTTTTCTGTTGGTTTTGCCGGGGCCAGGAGATTCTTCATGGGACCATAGGTTGTTGCCCCACAGATAGTTAGGAGGATCGCCCTTCGTTTGGTAGCTTTCTCATCCCCTTCCAGCTCGTTGGCCACAAAGTATTCGGTGAGTCTCTCCACAAAGGCCTCCCAATCGTCCCCTTCTGAGAACTTCTCCAGGATGCTGACTGTTCTTTCCATTATCACTTGGTTGTAAGTTACCTCTTCGCCAATTGTTACACTTATAATAAATTGTGAGACTGAGTACTGTGTGTATTGAGCAAGTGTGACCTTAGCTCCTTTATTAAGATTCCAGAGTGCAAGTACCTCGTGGGTGGCCTGCTTATATACTGTGCTCCCAAAGGATGCTAGGATCCCTTGGGACTCCAACAGGTGGGCCCTCTGGTGGTCAGGTGTGATGCAGGTTACAAGGGGATAAATACATAAAACTATCTTTTTGTGTTTCATGCACAAGTACCCCCAGGTCCTGCTGTACTGCAGCACTTTGCAATTTTTCTCCATTTAAATAATAACTTGCTGTTTGATTTTTTTTCTGTCAATGTGCATGACCTCACACTTTCCAACATTATACTCCATCTGCCAAATTTTTGCCCACTTACTTAGCCTGTCTATGTCCTTTTGCAAATTGTTTGTGTCCTTCTCACACATTGCTTTTCCTCCCATCTTTGTATCGTCAGCAAACTTGGCTACATCACACTCGGTCCCTTCATCCAAGTCGTTAATACAGATTGTAAATAGTTGGGGTCCCAGCACTGATCCCTGCGGCACCCCACTAGTTACTGATTGCCAACCAGAGAATGAACCATTTATCCCGACTCTCTCTTTTCTGTTAGTTAGCCAATCCTCTATCCATGCTAATATATTACCCCCAACCCTGTGAACTTTTATCTTGTGCAGAAATCCTTTTAAGTTGGCACCTTGTCAAATGCCTTCTGGAAGTTCAAATACACCACATCCACTGGTTTCCCTTTATCCACCCTGTTCATTATATCCTCAAAAAATTCCAGCAAATTTGTCAAACATGACTTCCCTTCATAAATTATTGCTGACTCTGCCTGACTGAATTTTGCTTTTCCAAATGTCCTGCTACTGATTCTTTAATAATGGACTCCAACATTTTCCCAATCACAGATGTTAGACTAACTGGTCTATAGTTTCCTGTTTATGTCAGCCTCTTTTTTTAAATAGGGGCGTTGCATTTGCGGTTTTCCAATCTGCAAGGACCTCCCCAGAATCCAGGGAATTTTGGTAAATTATAACCAATGCATCCACAATCCCTACTGTTAATTCTCTTCAGACTCTAGGATGCAAGTCATCAGGTCCAGGGGATTTATCTGCCTTTAGTCCCGTTATCTTACTGAGTACCACCTCCTTAGTGATTGTGATTGTGTTAAGTTCCTCCCCCCCTATAGTCCCTTGATATCCACTGTTGGAATATTGTTAGTGTCCTCTACCGTAAAGACTGATACAAAATATTTGTTCAGAGTTTCTGTCATTTCCATGTTCCCCATTACTAATTCCCCGGTCTCGTCCTCTAAGGGACCAACATTTACTTTAGCCACTCTGTTCCTTTTTATATCGCTATAGAAAGTCTTGGGGCTAGAACCTCCACTTTTTTTTGCATGCTTAACGCCCACTTAACTCCCATTTTACCGCTGAAATGACGTATAATGCCCACATATCGCCCATTTTGGCACAAAATGGAAACTGACGGCGTTTTTCGGAGACGTATCGCCGAGCGTTATTTTCCCAATGGGCTCAACGCCGGGAAAAAAATGTTACCGCCCGGCCACTTTGTTTGGGCGGAATCAGCAAAATGGGCGAATTCAACGGCCATAATATCGTTATTTTTCGCACGAAATTAACGCCGAGATTCAATATTAATGCCTGCCCACTGTTATTTGTCGTAAAGAGCATATTTACCCAAACTAGCGGCCATGGAGATCGTCCATCATCAATTTCACCACCTCGCACACATATCGCCCAGAATAGCGCTCGCTCAAAAAACCGCCCACTAAAAAGTGGAACTAACTGGGACGAACGCCAGCAGTGTGGCTGGCATTTGTTAAATCCCACTCTTACATGAGGAGCTGATATTGGAAAGATTTGCCTGAAAGAGCGCTTATGAGAGTGACGCCGCTGACACACTGCTGTGTGTGTGCAGCTCAGACATCAATGGTGCCCATCAGCTTGGTGCCAGTTAAAATTTACGTTGATTGATGTTAAGTTGTATTTAACCCTTTCGTGGTAAGGAATCACCAGTGTGTAACGGTTCAACTATCTGAGACAATGCGCAACAAGGTTATGTTCAATAACAAAAGTTTAATACCAACATTGGTCTGAAATCATAAGTATCACAACCAATAACACCCAATCCCCGCCCACACCCCACTTTTTCCACCATTGACATAAATCACATGTTCAACAGGTCCACCAACACAGGATACAAAGACAAAGCAGGAGCGTGGACCCCAGCCCCCATACATTGCAACAAATTGCATACACCCAGATGGAGATATAACACAGCCATCACCTGCGCACATGCAGCACACTTTCCTTCTCCCCTCCCCTTCTTCTCCCAGCTCTACCCCTTCCCCTCCTCACTCCATGGTGCCCGGCCGAGGAGCTCCTCAGACGGTGCTTCATTGGGGGGGGGGATGAAGGCAGATGCGTTGGTTGCATAGATACAGGAGCAGGGGGGTTGCCGAGGGAGCAACATTCTCTGATGCAGAAGCAGGATCTTGGTCCTTGTTCATCTGTCGTTCACAGTAGTGGTGCGGAACCTAGGGGTGGAGTGCCGCGCTCGGGGACCACTGGGAGGCCTGTGGCAGCAGTGTTCCTGGCTATCGCATCCAAGGCCTCCGCCATGCGAGGAATGTACTCGGTCATGGTGGCCAGGTGTCGGGATATGCCCCCCAATGCTTCAATGAGCTGGTCACCAATGTCTACAGTCCTCCGCGGGGTCGGCACCGTCCTGGGGACAAATGGGGTGCCCTGTGGAAAGGTGCTTGGGGACGGTATCTCCAGAGTGGAGGTGGGAATGACCGGAGGACCACGAGATGGCCTTGGGGTGGAATGGGTTCTGGAGCGTGGCGATGCAGGTTCTTCGAAGTCTGCGCTCACATCCATGGAGAACAGACCCAGTGGATTGACGGGCGACAATCGGAGCCCCTCAGCACCAGGTGTAGTGGGATCGTCCGCCGACTCCTGCCCCGCGCCCCACCACCTGGCCTCTGTGGCCTTGTCTGGGGCTACGCTGCTGGCTGAGCTGCAAAACACAAATGAGGTTGTTAGAGGAGAAGGGGATGCTAGGGTGACAAGGTGAGTCCAGCGCTACACACAGCACATGCACGACAAAAGCACCACCACTCTCAAAATCATCGCAGATATCACATTTCATGACCATCAAGATATTGTGCATTGCAATAATTTTCATTAGGCCAGTATTATTTCTATGACACTTTTAGAAATCATCTATCATATATGTTTGTTCAGATATGAGTTGGTATGGCATCTATTGACTTTAGATCATGCAATGGTGTAAGCTTTACTCACGTGGCATCACTTCAGGGTCTGCAGATGCGTCCGTGACTATCTGGGGGTGCTTCCCCATGAGCACAAGCACATACTCCTCCATCTCTGTGATGTCGCTGGGGACGGGTAGCCCCCCCACCCGTTCGTCTCTGCACGGACCTCATCGTCGATAGCTTCTTCTGTAAAATGTACCAGGACGACATGGCATGAGATCATTGCGTGATATCATTGCTAGGTACTGTCACAGACACTGATACAACACACAACCGACAGATGTAATCATCATTATTATGATTATTATCATTCTTTACCTAAAGACGTACACTGTGACCGCAGGCTTTGAGTAAAACATTCCCGGTAAAAGTGTAAGATCTCACATCTGCTGATAGTCACTCATGACTGTTACAAATCAAATTATATAAATACATAAGTACATGTAAATCAATGTAATATTTACTCTTGTGGATCCCACAAGGTCGTTCCATCGTTTGCGGCATTGGTTGCCCTCACGCATCTCGTTAGTCGCCGACGAGACCACCTCAGCTATCTCAGTCCATATCCAGTAGGGTGGGCTTCCCACGCCCTCCCTGTGTCAAATCACCTCAGTGTAACTCAATCTCCTGCAGGAGGGAGGCATTTGCCTCGTCTGAGAACCTCCTGGCTCTTTTGCGGCCTCCAATGTGCTCCTCTCCCACCTCACTGCTCTCTCCAGCATCAGTCTCCACAGCGTGCTGTGATGCCTCCTCCTCTCCCTCCATTATCGGGCAAATTTGGTGAAATATGTGGCTGGTAACAGCTAACTTTTGTTTGCCTACATGCTGTGAAGCTCTAAAGTCTCCCTCCTTCCTCCCAAAGCAGTCACACCACACCCAGACACGCCTTCAGTCCTTCTGAGCTCCCTCTCTCTCTGTCTCCTCTTCTGTGTATGTCATGGTGACCTTTGACCTCCAGAATCGCAGGAATCGAGCGTTGCCATGCTGTTGCTAAGGACGGCCACACTTTATGGCAGAACGTCAAAAAAATGTAACGCTACCGCCCATTTGATATCGCTCGCGGTAACACCCATTTTGTAAACTAGGTGTTTTGAGAATGGCCGAGAAGCCAGTGATCTGAAAACCCTTTTTGATTGTGATTGTGTTAAGTTCCTCCCCTCCTATAGTCCCTTGACTATCCACTGTCGGAATATTATTAGTGTCCTCTACCATAAAGACTGATAAAAATACTTTTCAGAGTTTCTGCCATCTCCATGTTCCCCATTACTAATTCCCCGGTCTCGTCCTCTAAGGGACCAAAATTTACTTTAGCCACTCTTTTACTTTTTATATACCTATAGAAACTCTTGCTATCTGTTTTTATATTTTGTGCTAGTTTACTTTCGTAGTCTATCTTCCCTTTCTTAATCATTTTTTTAGTCATTCTTTGCTGGCTTTTAAAAGCTTCCCAATCTTCTGTCCTCCCACTAGTTTTGGCAAAGAGGAGACAGTTCGGGTACAGTCGAGGTGCATTCTCACAGGGCGGAAAGGGAGGGAAACTAAAGCCAGAGCTCCCTGGATAACGAAGGATTTAGAGAGGAGGATGAAGCAGAGAAAAGAGGGTGCATGACAGATGTCAGCTTTATAAAACAAGGGAGAATCGGGCTGCATATAAAATGTACAGAGGAGAAGTGACAAAGGAAATAAGAGGGGCAAAGAGACAGTACAAGAATAGATTGGCGGCTAACATAAAGGGGAATCCAAAGGTCTTCGACAGGAAATTAACAGTAAAAGGGTTGTCAGAGAAGTGGTAGGGCCGATTAGGGACCAAAATGGAGAACTATTGGTGGAGGCAGAAGGCATGCCTGAGGTATTAAATGAACAGAGCAGGTCTCCAGCTGCCCTGGTTAACCCTTGTCACTGGATAAAGGCCGAGCTCTGTCAAGCCCCGTGTGGTGGCTGATGTGCAACGGTCACCGCACGTTAAAAAAATCCACGCACAGGCATCTTCCACCCCTGGAGTTCAGGACTGGGACATCGGGTCCTTCATTGAAACACCTGCGAACTCGTCCCTTTTGGTGTGGAAGCAAGTCATCCTCGTTCGAGGGACCACCTACGACGATGATGACTAAATGAGTACTTTGCAACAGTGTTTACCCAGGAAGAAGTCTTTGCAAAAGCTATGGTAAACAAGGAGGTTGCTGGGATACTGATGAGATAAAAATAGATAAAGAGCAGGTACCAGACAGGCTGGTGGGAATTAAAGTGGATAAGTCACCTGGTCCGGATGGGATGCATCCTGAGGGAAGTAAGGGTAGAGGTCACGGAGATGTTGGCCACAATCTTCCAATCCTCCTTAGATGCAGGACTGGTGCCAGAGGACTGGAGGATCACAAATGTTACACTCTTGTTCAAACAAGGGGAAAGGATAAACCCGGAAGTTACAGGCCAGTCAGTTTAACGTCAGACCAATAAAGGAGAGCAAATAAGGCCAAATCGTGTTTGACTAAATTGATGGAGTTTTTTGATGAGGTAACAGAGAGGGTGGATGAGGGCAGTGCGGTTGATGTTAAGTATGCGGACTTTCAAAAGGCGTTTGATAAAGTGCCACATATTAGGCTTGTTAGTAAAATTGAAGCCCATTGGATAACCGGGGCAGTAGCTGCATGGATACAACATTGGCTAAGGGATAGAAAACCATCATCATCATCATCATCATCATCGGCAGTCCCTTGAGATTGAGGAAGACTTGTTTCCATTCTAAAAGTGAGTTCTCAGGTGGCTATACAGTCCAATACGGGAATTACAGTCTCTGTCACAGGTGGGACAGACAGTGGTTGAAGGAAAGGGTGGGTGGGGAGTCTGATTTGCCGCATGCTCCTTCCGCTGCCTGCACTTGCTTTCTGCATGCTCTCGGCGATGAGACACAAGATGCTCAGCACCCTCCTAGATACTCCTCCTCCATTTAGGGTGGTCCTTAACCAGGGACTCCCAGATGTCGGTGGGGATGTTGCATTGTATCAAGGAGTCTTTGAGGGTGTCCTTGAAACGTTTCCTCTGCTCACCTGGGGCTCGCTTGCCATGTAGAAGTTCCGAGTAGAGCGCTTGCTTTGGGAGTCTTGTGTCAGGCATGCAAACAATGTAGCCTGCCCAACGGAGCTGGTCGAGTGTCAGTACTGGTCAGTGCTTTGATGCTGGGGATGTTGGCCTGATCAAGGACGTTAACGTTGGTGCGTCTGTCCTCCCAGGGAATTTGCAGGATCTTGCGGAGACATCGTTGGTGGTATTTCTCCAGCAATTTGAGGTATCGCCTGTATATCATAAGAACATAAGAAACAGGAGCAGGAGTAGGCCATACGGCCCCTCTAACCTGCTCCGCCATTTAATAAGATCATGGCTGATCTGATGATGGACTCAGTTCCACTTCCCTGCCCGCTCCCCATAACCCCTTATCCCCTTATAGTTTAAGAAACTGTCTATTTCTGTCTTAAATTTATTTAATGTCCCAGCTTCCACAGCTCTCTGAGGCAGCAAATTCCACAGATTAACAACCCTGTGAGAGAAGAAATTTCTCCTCATCTCTGTTTTAAATGGGTGGCCCCTTATCCTAAGATCATGCCCTCTAGTTCTAGTCTTCCCCATCAGTGGAAACATCCTCTCTGCATCCACCTTGTCAAGCCCCCTCATAATCTTATACGTTTCGAGAAGCCTGCACCTAATTTCTATGTTTCTATATCCATGATAAGATCACCTCTCATTCTTCTGAATTCCAATGAGTAGAGGTCCAACCTACTCAACATTTCCTCATAAGTCAACCCCCTCATCCCCGGAATCAAACTAGTGAACCTTCTCTGACCTGCCTCCAAAGCAAGTATATCCTTTCATAAATATGGAAACCAAAACTGTATGCAGTATTCCAGGTGTGGCCTCACCAATACCTTATATAGCTGTAGCAAGACTTCCCTGCTTTTATACTTCATCCCCTTTGCAATAAAGGCCAAGATACTATTTGTTATATATGTGGACTTGTATTTACTCTGTACCGCCACCAGAGGGCTCATCCCCTGGAGTCCCAAGGGATCCCATAATCCCTTGGGAGCACAGGTATTTAATGAGGCTTCACAGGTTGGAGAGGCACTCTGAAGACATGCAATAAAAGACTAAGGTCACACTTTACTTTGAGCTCACAGTATTCAGTCTGACTCTTTCTCCATACACAACAACTGGCGACGAGATACAGATAGCGAACCCAAAGATGCAGAGAACAGTGGGCATCCTGGAGAAACTTTCGGAGGGAGACGATTGGGAAACCTTTGTGGAGCGACTCGACCAATACTTCGTGGCCAACAAGCTAGATGGGGAAGAGAGCGCTGCCAAACGAGGGGCGATCTTCCTCACCGTCTGTGGGGCACCAATGTATGGCCTCATGAAGAACCTGCTCGCTCCAGCGACACCCACAGAGAAATTGTACGACAA
Organism: Pristiophorus japonicus; assembly: GCF_044704955.1. Lineage (NCBI taxonomy): Eukaryota > Metazoa > Chordata > Chondrichthyes > Pristiophoridae > Pristiophorus > Pristiophorus japonicus. Next base: position 252,219,036 of record NC_091982.1, read on the forward strand.
TTTGTGCACACTGGTCCGAGAGCATTTGAACCCAAAGGAAAGCGTTCTGATGGCAAGGTACCGGTTCTACACCAACAAAAGATCTGAAGGCCAGGAAGTGGCGAGTTATGTCGCTGAGCTAAGACGCCTTGCAGGACATTGCAAATGCTCAGAAATTTTTTCGTACTTGGCATTGGTCACGAAACCATACTTCGCAAAATTTTGACTGTAGAGACCCCAACCTTGAGTAAGGCCATAGCGATAGCCCAGGCGTTCATTGCCACCAGTGACAATATGAAGCAAATCTCTCAGCGCACAAGTGCTGCTACAAGTACTGTGAACAAGGTGATGTTGTTTGCGAATCGTAACGTACAGGGCAGGTCACACATATCTGCAGCTGCAATTCCGCAGATGTCTCAGAGTCCACCATCAAGGGTGATGAATGCAAGGCCATTAACACCTTGTTGGAGCTGCGGGGGTGATCATCGTTTCCATTCATGCCGATTCAAAGAGTACGTTTGTAAATGCTGTGGAACAATGGGACACCTCCAATGAGTGTGCAGGCGAGCTTCAAAGCCTGTTAAACCTTTAAACCACCATGATGCAGAGGAGGACAGATCCACAAAGGATCACGACGAACCAGAGCCTCAGATTGAGGAGGCAGAGGTACATGGGGTGCACACATTCACCGCGAATTGTACCCCGATAATGCTGAATGTTGAACTAAATGGACTCCCGGTGTCAATGGAGCTGGACACGGGCGCGAGCCAGTCCATCATGGGCAAAAAGACTTTCGAAAGGTTGTGGTGCAACAAAGCCTCAAGGCCAGTCTTAACTCCAGTTCACACGAAACTAGGAACTTAAAGGAAAGAAATGATTCCTGTAATCGGCAGTGCTACCGTAAAGGTCTCCTACGATGGAGCGGTGCACAAGCTAACACTCTGGGTGGTACCGGGCGATGGTCTCACGCTGCTCGGCAGGAGCTGGCTGGGAAAGATACGCTGGAACTGGGACAACGTCCGAGCGCTATCGCCCACTGACGACACTTCGTGTGCCCAGGTCTTAAACAAATTTTCTTCGCTGTTCAAACCAGGCATCGGGAAATTCCAAGGAGCAAAAGTGCAGATCCACCTAATTCCGGGGGCGCGATCCATCCATCACAAGGCGAGAGCAGTACCGTACATGATGAGAGAAAGGGTAGAGATCGAGCTAGACCGGCTGCAAAGAGAGGGCATCATTTCACCGATCGAGTTCAGCGAGTGGGCCAGTCCTATTGTCCCAGTCCTCAAGGGAGATGACACCATCAGAATCTGTGGTGATTACAAAGTAACTATCAATCGTTTCTCCCTGCAGGACCAATACCCATGTTTTGGTAACTTCCTACCGGGGTTGAGCATCCTTTTAGAGCCCCTACATGTGTTATTGCTCAAAGGTGAGAACTGGGTATGGGGAAAAAAAAACAAGTAATTGCTTTTGAGAAAGCCAGAAACATTTTATGCTTCAACAAGCTGCTTGTATTGTATAACCCGTATAAAAGACTTGTGCTAGCATGTGATGCATCGTCATATGGAGTCGGGTGTGTATTACAACAAGCTAACATTGCGGGGAAGTTGCAACCTGTCGCCTATGCTTCCAGGAGCTTGTCTAAGGCCAAGAGGGCCTACAGCATGATTGAGAAAGAGGCATTAGCGTGTGTGTTCGGGGCAAAGAAAATGCATCAGTACCTGTTTGGCCTCAAATTTGAGCTGGAAACCGATCACAAGCCCCTCATATCCCTGTTCACTGAAAACAAGGGGATAAATACTAATGCCTGAACCTGAATACTGTTATGTAATGATGTGTGTATCGTCCCAGTACCTTAAATGTATTGTAAGTACTATGCCACACCACAGAGGGCGCTGCGGTGGGAAACCCTGGTAGTACCTGTAACAAGGGCTATATAAGGCTGACCACCACACCTGGGAGGCACTCTGGAGCTGAACAATAAAGGACGAAGGTCAGAGCAGTTAGACTTACACCAGACCGTGTGGAGTCAGTGATTTGTGTGCTACATACACCACACATACAAAGGTGGGCACTCGTGCTATCAGCCTATAACTATACCATCCGCCATAGGCCAGGTACCGAGAACTGTGCAGATGCTCTCAGTCGGCTACCATTGCCCACCACGGAGATGGAAATGGCGCAGCCTGCAAACTTGTTGATGGTGGCGCAGCCCGCAGACTTGTTGATGGTCATGGAAGCGTTTGAAAATGATAAATCACCTGTCACGGCCCGCCAGATTAGGACTTGGACCAGCCAAGATCCTCTGCTGTCCCTAGTAAAAAACTGTGTACTGCATGGGAGCTGGGCCAGCATCCCCGTTGAAATGCAAGAGCCAATCAAGCTGTTCCAGCGGCAAAAGGACGAGCTGTCCATTCAGGCAGACTGCCTGTTGTGGGGTAACCGCGTAGTGTTACCAAAAAAGGGCAGGGAGACGTTCATCTCGGATCTCCACAGCACACACACGGGTATAGTAATGATGAAAGCGATAGCCAGATCCCACGTGTGGTGGCCCGGTATCGACTCTGACTTAGAGTCCTGTGTACAGCAATGCAGCGTGTGTGCTCAGTTGAGCAACACGCCCAGAGAGACACCACTAAGTTTGTGGTCCTGGCCCTCCAGACCATGGTCGAGGATCCATGTCGACTATGCGAGCCCGTTTCTTGGTAAAATGTTCCTGGTGGTGGTGGATGCTTTTTCAAAATGGATTGAATGTGAAATAATGTCGGGAAGCACCGCCACCGCCACCATTGAAAGCCTGAGGGCCATGTTTGCCACCCACGGCCTACCTGACATATTGGTCATTGACAACGGGCCATGTTTCACCAGTGCTGAATTTAAAGAATTCATGACCCGCAATGGGATCAAACATGTCACCTCGGCCCCGTTTAAACCAGCCTCCAATGGGCAGGCATAGCGGGCAGAACAAACAATAAAACAGAGCCTTAAACTAGTCACAGAAGACTCACTCCAAACCCGCCTGTCCCCAGTACTGCTCAGCTACCGCACGAGACCCCACTTGCTCACAGGGGTGCCCCCGGCTGAGCTACTCATGAAAAGGACACTTAAAACCAGACTCTCGCTGGTTCACCCCAACCTGCATGATCAGGTAGAGAGCAGGCGGCAGCAACAAAATGTAAACGATGGTCGCGCCACTGTGTCACGAGAAATTGATCTGAATGACCCTGTGTATGTGCTAAACTATGGACATGGTCCCAAGTGGATCGCGGGCACAGTGATAGCAAAAGAAGGGAATAGGGTGTTTGTAGTCAAACTAGACAATGGACAAATTTGCAGAAAGCACCTGGACCAAACGAGGCTGCAGTTCACAGACTGCCCTGAACAACCCACGGCAGATACCACCTTTTTCGAGCCACAATACACACACAAAGGATCAACGACACCACCCCGGACCAGGAAATCGAACCCATCAGGCCCAACAGCCCAGCAAGGCCAGGCTCAGCTAGCAGCCCTGCAGGGCCAACAACACGCCAGCCCAGCGAGGGCACAGACAACACACCAGAACAGACATTTGTACCGAGGCGGTCCACCAGGGAAAGAAAGGCTCCCGCCCACCTCACCTTGTAAATAGTTTTCACTTTGACTTTGCGGGGGAGTGATGTTGTTTATCTGTAAAGCGTGCACTCCCATGTTCCGCCACCAGGGAGCTCATCCCCTGAAGTCCCAAGAGATCCCAGCATCCCTTGGGAGCACGTATATAAGCCGGCCCCTAAGGTCTGTTCCTCACTCTGGAGTGACTTATGAAAGACTGAGGTCACTGTTACTTTAACCTCCCTGTGTGCAGCCTTACCTGTGTTTGGAACACAATAGATTTCAGGGGAAGTCATAACGGGGAACAAAGAAATGGCGGATCAATTGAACAAGTACTTTGGTTCGGTATTCACTAAGGAGGATACAAACAACCTTCCGGATATAAAAGGGGTCAGAGGGTCTAGTAAGGAAGAGGAACTGAGGGAAATCTTTATTAGTCGGGAAATTGTGTTGGGGAAATTGATGGGATTGAAGGCAGATAAATCCCCAGGGCCTGATGGCCTGCATCCTAGAGTACTTAAGGAGGTGGCCTTGGAAATAGCGGATGCATTGACAATCATTTTCCAACATTCCATTGACTCTGGATCAGTTCCTATGGAGTGGAGGGTAGCCAATGTAACCCCACTTTTTAAAAAAGGAGGGAGAGAGAAAACAGGGAATTATAGACCGGTCAGCCTGACCTCAGTAGTGGGTAAAATGATGGAATCAATTATTAAGGATGTCATAGCAGTGCATCTGGAAAATGGTGACATGATAGGTCCAAGTCAGCATGGATTTGTGAAAGGGAAATCATGCGTGACAAATCTTCTGGAATTTTTTGAGGATGTTTCCAGTAAAGTGGACAAAGGAGAACCAGTTGATGTGGTATATTTGGACTTTCAGAAGGCTTTCGACAAGGTCCCACACAAGAGATTAATGTGCAAAGTTAAAGCACATGGGATTGGGGGTAGTGTGCTGACGTGGATTGAGAACTGGTTGTCAGACAGGAAGCAAAGAGTAGGAGTAAACGGGTACTTTTCAGAATGGCAGGCAGTGACTAGTGGAGTGCCGCAAGGTTCTGTGCTGGGGCCCCAGCTGTTTACATTGTACATTAATGATTTAGACGAGGGGATTAAATGCAGTATCTCCAAATTTGCGGATGATACTAAGTTGGGTGGCAGTGTGAGCTGCGAGGAGGATGCTATTAGGCTGCAGAGTGACTTGGATAGGTTAGGTGAGTGGGCAAATGCATGGCAGATGAAGTATAATGTGGATAAATGTGAGGTTATCCACTTTGGTGGTAAAAACAGAGAGACAGACTATTATCTGAATGGTGACAGATTAGGAAAAGGGAAGGTGCAACGAGACCTGGGTGTCATGGTACATCAGTCATTGAAGGTTGGCATGCAGGTACAGCAGGCGGTTAAGAAAGCAAATGGCATGTTGGCCTTCATAGCGAGGGGATTTGAATACAGGGGCAGGGAGGTGTTGCTACAGTTGTACAGGGCCTTGGTGAGGCCACACCTGGAGTATTGTGTACAGTTTTGGTCTCCTAACTTGAGGAAGGACATTCTTGCTATTGAGGGAGTGCAGCGAAGGTTCACCAGACTGATTCCCGGGATGGCGGGACTGACCTATCAAGAAAGATTGGATCAATTGGGCTTGTATTCACTGGAGTTCAGAAGAATGAGAGGGGACCTCATAGAAACGTTTAAAATACTGACGGGTTTAGACAGGTTAGATGCAGAAAGAATGTTCCCAATGTTGGGGAAGTCCAGAACCAGGGGTCACAGTCTGAGGATAAGGGGTAAGCCATTTAGGACCGAGATGAGGAGAAACTTCTTCACCCAGAGAGTGGTGAACCTGTGGAATTCTCTACCACAGAAAGTAGTTGAGGCCAATTCACTAAATATATTCAAAAGGGAGTTAGATGAAGTCCTTACTACTCGGGGGATCAAGGGTTATGGCGAGAAAGCAGGAAGGGGGTACTGAAGTTTCATGTTCAGCCATGAACTCATTGAATGGCGGTGCAGGCTAGAAGGGCTGAATGGCCTGCTCCTGCACCTATTTTCTATGTTTCTATGTTTCTATGAGATAATGTCAGCTAGCACGTCCGCTGCCACTGCTGAAAGCCTGCGGGCCATGTTTGCCACACATGGCTTACCTGATGTCCTGGTGAGTGACAACGGGCCATGTTTTACCAGTGCTGAGTTCAAAGAATTCATGACCCGTAACGGGATCAAACATGTCACATCTGTCCCATTTAAACCAGCGTCTAATGGTCAGGCAGAGAGAGAAGTGCAAACCATCAAGCAAGGTTTGAAGAGGGTAACTGAAGGCTCACTGCAGACTCGCCTATCCCGAGTCCTGCTTAGCTACCGCACGAGACCCCACTCACTCACTGGGATCCCACCTGCTGAACTGCTCATGAAAAGAGCACTTAAGACAAGGCTCTCGTTAGTTCACCCTGATCTACATAAACAGGTAGAGAGCAGGCGGCTTCAACAAAGTGCATACTATGATAGCGCAGATGTGTCACACGAGATTGAAATCAATGACCCTGTATTTGTATTAAATTATGGACAAGGTCCCAAGTGGCTTCCCGGCACTGTCATGGCCAAAGAGGGGAGCAGGTTGTTTCGGGTCAAACTTTCAAATGGAAACTCTTGGACCAAATCAAACTCAGATTCACGGACTACCCTGAGCAACCCACCTTGGACCCTATCTTTTTTGATCACCCAACATATACACCAGTGGCAACCGGCACCACGGTTGACCACAAAGCAGAACCCATCATCCACGGCAACCCTGCAGGGCCCAACACACCAGGCAGCCCAACAAGGCCAGCTGCACAGCAGCCCAGCGAGGGCCCAACAAATGATTCAACAACACCAGTTTTCACACCGAGACGATCAACCAGGGCAAGAAGGGCCCTAGATCGACTCACATTGTAAATAGTCACACTATTGACTTTGGGGAGGGGGATGGAGGGAGAGTGTTGTTATATATGTGGACTTGTACTTACTCTATACAGCCAGCAGAGGGCTCATCCGCTGGAGTAACAAGAGATCCCATAATCATAAGAACATAAGAATTAGGAACAGGAGTAGGCCATCTAGCCCCTCGAGCCTGCTCCGCCATTCAACAAGTTCATGGCTGATCTGGCCATGGACTCAGCTCCACTTACCCGCCCGCTCCCCGTAACCCTTAATTGCCTTATTGGTTAAAAATCTATCGATCTGTGATTTGAATACATTCAATGAGCTAGCCTCAACTGCTTCCTTGGGCAGAGAATTCCACAGATTCACAACCCTCTGGGAGAAGAAGTTACTTCTCAACTCAATTTTAAATTGGCTCCCCCGTATTTTGAAACTGTGCCCCCTAGTTCTAGTCTCCCCGACCAGTGGAAACAACCTCTCTGCCTCTATCTTGTCTATTCCTTTCATTATTTTAAATGTTTCTATAAGATCACCCCTCATCCTTCTGAACTCCAACGAATAAAGACCCAGTCTACTCAATCTATCATCATAAGGTAACCCCATCATCTCCGGAATCAGCCTAGTGAATCGTCTCTGTACCCCATCCAAAGCTAGTATATCCTTCCTTAAGTAAGGTGACCAAAACTGCATGCAGTACTCCAGGTGTGGCCTCACCAATACCCTGTACAGTTGCAGCAGGACCTCCCTGCTTTTGTACTCCATCCCTCTCGCAATGAAGACCAATATTCCATTCGCCTTCCTGATTACCTGCTGCACCTGCAAACTAACTTTTTGGGATTCATGCACAAGGACCCCCAGGTCCCTCTGCACCGCAGCATGTTGTAATTTCTCCCCATTCAAATAATATTCCCTTTTACTGTTTTTTTTTCCAAGGTGGATGACCTCACTTTTTCCGACATTGTATTCCATCTGCCAAACCTTAGCCCATTCGATTAACCTATCTAAATCTCTTTGCAGCCTCTCTGTGTCCTCTACACAACCCGCTTTTCAACTAATCTTTGTGTCATCTGCAAATTTTGTTACACTATACTCTGTCCCCTCTTCCAGGTCATCTATGTATATTGTAAACAGTTGTGGTCCCAGCACCGATCCCTGTGGCACACCACTAACCACCGATTTCCAACCCGAAAAGGACCCATTTATCCCGACTCTCTGCTTTCTGTTAGCCAGCCAATTCTCAATCCATGCTAATACATTTCCTCTGACTCCTCGTATCTTTATCTTCTGCAGTAACCTTTTGTGTGGCACCTTATCGAATGCCTTTTGAAAATCTAAATACACCACATCCATCGGTACACCTCTATCCACCATGCTCGTTATATCCTCAAAGAAGCACAATATTTAAGGAGGCTTCACAGGTTGGAGAGGCACTCTGGAGACCTGCAGTAAAAGACAAAGGTCACACTTTACTTTGAGCTCACAGTGTTCAGTCTGACTCTTTCTCCATACACAACACTATTGGCCTTCCTGATCACTTGCTGTATCTGCACACTAACCTTTTGTATTTCATGCACAAGTACCCCAGGTCCCGCTGTACTGCGGCACTTTGCAATTTTTCTCCATTTAAATAATAATTTGCTCTTTGATTTTTTTCTGCCAAAGTGCATGACCTCACACTTTCCAACATTATACTCCATCTGCCAAATTTTTGCCCACTCACTTAGCCTGTCTATGTCCTTTTGCAGATTTTTTTGTGTCCTCCTCACACATTGCTTTTTCTCCCATCTTTGTATCGTCAGCAAACTTGGCTATGTTACACTCTGTCCCTTCTTCCAAGTCATTTATATAGATTGTAGATAGTTGGGGTCCCAGCACTGATCCCTGTGGCACTCCACTAGTTACTGGTTGCCAACCAGAGAATGAACCATTTATCCCGACTCTCTGTTGGGGAGGGGAGGGTCTGAGAGGGGAACTTGTTATAATAAATGGTGAAAATATATCGGTCAGTAAGTGGCAAGTAACATTCGTGCCACACAATTGCCAGGCAATGAATATCTCCAAAAAGAGAGAGTCTAACCACCGCCCTTTGACATTCAATGGTATTAGCATCGCCGAATCCTCCACCTTCAACATCCTGGGAGTTACCATTGACCAGAGACTGGACAGCCACGTAAATTCCATGGCTACAGGAGCAGGTCAGAGGCTGGGTATTCTGCCTTTTGGAAGGGTCTGTGTATATTTATTGAAGTCCATATTGTATTTTTGGGGGCTGGATCAATTTTCTGGGTGGTTATATCTGTTTTGGAGCCTTTGTGTTTGGGGGGCTGTGTAAGTTCTTTGAGGTCATTTTAGTCTTTTGAGGAGGCTCAATATGGTGTCATCACCTCATGTTGTTAAACGGAGGGGAAAGTGTTTCACAGGGGTTGAAATGTCTCTTTAAACTTTACAAACTCTTTTGCTAAAGATCTGCGGCACTCTGATTTTCTTTGGAGTTCCTATTTCAGGGTCGCACCTGTTTGGACCTATTCATGATCATCATACATGACTTCTGCCAACTTTGTAAACCTTGGCAGCTCTCTCCTCATTCTGTGGCCTGTCTAGAGCATCCAGTCGAAACATTGAACAGTCAGCAGTGTCTCTTGAGGTATTCATGGGCAGCCCGGAGTTCATCGGCCGCCACTGACTCACTCATGCTCAATAAACTCTCTCCAGAGCCCATACATTGAGTGGCAGCATTGTGTTTTCATTTTGGGTTTCATTGCAACCAAGGCCAAGTGTGAGCCGGGAGCAGGGACTTCACTGATGGATACCTATCTGACTCAGCACGTGCCAAATCTGGGAGCTGGGATCAGTACTCGGGTAGTACAGGAGCTCGCACGGTCATCGTGGGAACACCTTTTTATCTTGCCCCAAGTTGGCTGGGCTCAGGAGAGGGGCCAACCAGCCAGGGGAGAATTATCAGCCGCCATTTGGAAAAATAACATGTTTGGGAAGACCAATGGATGGTGGGAGTTGATTATTCTAGAGGCTGGTGTTAGGCTCGGTAAGTGAGACAGCACAGGGGAGCATCAGCCTGGGCAGGAGTTCCTTGCGGGCCATGTTGGGGGTGCAGTCAGGGACAAAGAGATTGGCATGAAAGAGCTTAAATAAAGGAGACTATGAAGGTACAACAATTGTACACCCTGTCTGGCGGTAAAAATAAAACGGGGAAGGTGGCTCAACCGTGGCTAACAAGGGAAATTAGGGATAGTGTTAAATCCAAGGGAGAGGCATATAAATTGGCCAGAAAAAGTAGTAAACCTGAAGACTGGGAGAAATTTAGAATTCAGCAGAGGAGGATTAAGGGTTTAATTAGGAGGGGGAAAATAGAGTATGAGAGTAAGTTTGCAGGGAACATAAAAACTGACTGCAAAAGCTTCTATAGATATGTGTAGAGAAAAAGATTAGTGAAGACTAATATAGGTCCCTTGCAGTCAGAATCAGGTGAATTCATAATGGGGAACAAGAAAATGGCAGACCAATTGAACAAATACCTTGGTTCTGTCTTCTCTAAGGAAGTCACAAATAACCTCCCGAAAATACTAAAGGACTGAGGGTCTAGTGAGAAGGAGGGAATGAGAGAACTGAGGGAAATCCTTATTCGTCAGGAAATTGTGTTAGGGAAATTGATGGGATTGAAGGCTGATAAATCCCCAGGGCCTGAAAGTCTGCATTAAGGAAGTGGCCCTAGAAATAGTGGATGCATTGGTGGTCATTTTCCAACATTCCATGGACTCTGGATCAGTTCCTATGGATTGGAGGGTAGCTTTTTAAAAAAGGAGGGAGAGAGAAATCAGGGAATTATAGACAGGTTAGCCTGACCATCGGTAGTGGGGAAAATGCGGGAATCAATTATTAAAGATGAAATAGCAGCACATTTGGAAAGTGGTGACAGAATCGGTCCAAGTAAGCATGGATTTATGAAAGGGAAATCATGCTTAACAAATCTTCTGGAATTTTTTGAGGATGTGACTAGTAGAGTGGATAAGGGAGAACCTGTGGATGTGGTGTATTTGGACTTTCAAAAGGCTTTTGACAAGGTCCCACACAAGAGATTAGTGTGCAAAATTAAAGCACATAGTATTGGGGGTAATGTATTGATGTGGATAGAGAACTGGTTGGCAGACAGGAAGCAAAGAGTGGGAATAAACGGGTCCTTTTCAGAATGGCAGGCAGTGACAAGTGGGGTGTCGCAATGTTCAGTGCTGGGACCCCAGCTATTTACAATATATATTAATGATTTAGACGAAGGCATTGAATGTAATATCTCCAAGTTTGCAAACGACACTAAACTGGGTGGTGGTGTGAGCTGTGAGGAGGATGCTAAGAGGCTGCAGGGTGACTTGGACAGGTTAGGTCAGAGGGCAAATGCATGGCAGATGCAGTATAATGTAGATAAATGTGAGGATATCCACTTTGGTGGTAAAAACAGGAAGGTAAATTATTATCTGAATGGTGACAGATTTGGAAAAGGGGAGGTGCAACAAGACCTGGATGTCAATGGTACATCAGCCATTGAAAGTAGGCATGCAGGTATAGCAGGCAGTAAAGAAAGCAAATGGCATGTTGGCCTTCATAGCGAGAGGATTTGAGTATAGGAGCAGGGAGGTCTTACTGCAGTTGTACAGGGCCTTGGTGAGACCACACCTTGAGTATTGTGTGCAGTTTTGGTCTCCATATCTGAGGAAGGACATTCTTGATATTGAGGGAGTGCAGCGAAGGTTCACCAGACTGATTCCTGGGATGGTGGGACTGACATATGAAGAAAGACTGGATCGACTAGGCTTATATTCACTGGAATTTAGAAGAATGAGAGGGGATCTCATAGAAACATATAAAATTCTGACGGGGTTGGATAGGTTAGATGCAGGAAGAATGTTCCCGATGTTGGGGAAGTCCAGAACCAGGGGTCACAGTCTAAAGATAAGGGGTAAGCCTTCTAGGACCAAGATGAGGCTTAAACTTTTTCACCCAGAGAGTTGTGAACCTGTGGAATTCTCTACCACAGAAAGTTGTTGAGTCCAGTTCATTGGATATATTCAAAAGGGAGTTAGATGTGGCCCTTACGGCTGAAGGGATCAGCGGGTATGGAGAGAAGGCACGAGTGGGGTACTGAAGTTGCATGATCAGCCATGATCTTATTGAATGGTGGTGCAGGCTCGAAGGGCCGAATGGCCTGCTCCTGCACCTATTTTCTATGTTTCTACATTTCTATGTATGAGGGCAGAGTTGGCTAAAGTGGACTGGGAAAATAGACTAAAGTGTAGGACGGTTGATGAACAGTGGTGTACATTTAAAGAGATATTTCACAACTCTCAAGAAAAATATATTTCTGTGAGGAGGAAAGGATGTAAGAGAAAAGATAGCCATCCGTGGCTAACTAAAGAAATAAAGGATGGTATCCAATTAAAAACAAGGGCATACAAAGTGGCCAAAACTAGTGGGAGGACAGAAGATTGGGAAGCTTTTAAAAGCCAGCAAAGAATGACTAAAAAAATGATTAAGAAAGGGAAGATAGACTACGAAAGTAAACTAGCACAAAATATAAAAACAGATAGCAAGAGTTTCTATAGGTATATAAAAAGTAAAAGAGTGGCTAAAGTAAATTTTGGTCCCTTAGAGGACGAGACCGGGGAATTAGTAATGGGGAACATGGAGATGGCAGAAACTCTGAAAAGTATTTTTATCAGTCTTTATGGTAGAGGACACTAATAATATTCCGACAGTGGATAGTCAAGGGACTATAGGAGGGGAGGAACTTAACACAATCACAATCACTAAGGAGGTGGTACTCAGTAAGATAATGAGACTAAAGGCAGATAAATCCCCTGGACCTGATGGCTTGCATTCTCGGGTCTTAAGAGAAGTAGCGGCAGGGATTGTGGATGCATTGGTTTTAATTTACCAAAATTCCCTGGATTCTGGGGAGGTCTCAGCAGATTGGAAAACTGCAAATTTAACGCACCTATAGAAAAACAGGAGGCAGACAAAAAGCAGGGGCTAGAACCTCCAATTTTTTTGTATGCTTGACGTCCACTTAATGCCCATTTTACCGCTGAAATTATGTATAACGCCCATATGTCGCCCATTTTGGCACAAAATGGAAACTGGCGGGCATTTTTAGGAAACTTATCGCCGAGCGTTACTTTCCCCATGTGCTTAATACCGAGAAAAATATTACCGCCCGGCCACTTTTTTGGGGCGGAATCAGCAGAATGGGCAAAATCAATGGCTATAACATCGCCTAGCGATAATTTCCGCACTGATTTAACGCCGAGATCCAATAAGACCATCCGCCCACTTTTTTTGTTGTAAAGAGCATATTTACCAAAACTATCGGCCATGAGATCGCCCAGCGTCACTTTCACCACCTCACACACATATCGCCCACAATATCGCTCGCCCAAAAAAACGCCCAGAAAAAGTGGAACGAACTGGAACTAATCACAGCGTTATGGACGTCATGTTCTAGATCTTCTGTGCTTCAACCTCAGCGGAGTTCGGATGTACTCTGCAGGTCGTTGTAGTTGATGTGAACATCCCTACAAACATCTTGACCATACTGTGACCGATTGGAATTGAAGAGGTGTCTTCATCAGGACATTTCTTGTTTGTGACCAATCGGTGGAAAACAGAGAGCTACTGCAATGGGGCTTGTCCTTTCTCACCCTCTCTTAGTGACCAATTACATGCAGTAGACTCAAGATCGCTGGAGGTATGCTCCACTGCATTATGTGCCCAATGTAAGACATGACAGACTGATGAAGAGGACCAGACGTTACACCCGCCACAAGTACAAAGAGAAGCATTCTTACTTCCACTTGCCCAACACCACCTGCCTTCGGAGACTGCACTTCCACAAAGAGGTTATCACTGAGGTATGCCTGCTGATAAGGGTAGATCTGCAGCCTGGCAGCACCATCAGTACTGCACCGTCCGTCAAGGTTAAAGTCACCCCGGCACTGTCGTTCTACGCCTCGGGTTCTTTTTAGGCCACAGCTGGAGACAGTTGCGGACTTTCTCAGTGTAATGACTCAAGACGCTGGTTACTGTAAACTCACTCAGGTGCAACTTGATCCATCTTTATTCCAGCCCAAGATGCCAGCTTGACAAAGACACGCTTATATACAGGTTACCAAGCACACATGCCACATGCGTACAGCCCGATGACATCCGACTGCGGCGCCCTCTGGTGTCTGGTGACCCCCAAGCATTAATACATAACAACATCCCTCTTTTAAAATCTTAATAACAGTCTTTTTACAAATTAGAATGGTCTGGGGCTTTCCTCTCATGAGTTGATCGTCTCAGTTCAACTCTGGGCAAGCGTTCTGAGTCCTTTGAGACTGAGGGCTGAGTAGCCAATCTGATGGGAGTGGTCATAACCACATCAGAGACTGAAGGTTCAGAGTCAGTAATGTCAACAGTGTCCTCTGATGAGTGAACAATGGTTGGTTGGTCACTGACTGCATCGTCCTCACTCGGTTCCAGTTCATCCGTGTGTCGCAGTTTAACCAGGTCAAGGTGTTTCCTGCATGTTTGTCCATTCTTGAGCACGACAATAAACACTCTGTTACCCTCCTTGGCTGTAACAGTGCCGGCGATCCACTTTGGACCTTGACCATAGTTCAGTACATAAACCGGATCGTTGACCGAGATGTCACGTGACACGGCAACACGATCATGACACCATTGCTGACTTTGACTTCTGTTTTCAACACGATCATTCAAATCAGGATGAACAAGAGAAAGCCTGGTCTTCAAATCACTGACTCCACGCAGTCTGGTGTTGTAGTAACTGCTGTGATCTTAGTCCTTTATTGTGTAACTCCAGAGTGCCTCTCAGGTGTGGTGGCCAACCTTTTATACTCTGTCTTGCAGGTACCTTCAGGTCTCCCACCACAGCGCCCTCTGTGGTGCACCATTGTAATAATACATTTAATGTACCTGGACGATACATAACATCTCACTCCCCCCCCTCCCCAGTTCCAGAAGCCATTGCTGGTGACCTCGGCCTTGTTCGTCCTGGTTGATTTGTGAGTATGAGTCCATGAAGTCCATGACCATCCACTTCCCTCTTCTCCCCCATGTAAAGGTTATGCTTGCGATCCAGTGCAAGCCTGTGGTATTTGCAGTCCTTACATGGGTGATGAAGTACACACGCATAACCTCCAACAGAAAGCAGGTACACATAGACAGTACATTTGCATGGTACATATAATATGTGGTTCAGATGTTGCAGGTACATTGAACAGTTATTTAATCCCAGCTCCTCTGGGTGAGGTACAGTGGCGGTATACTGCCCCTTTTTGCCCGAGGTAACGGGCTGCGCTGAGACAGGGTATCGCAACTGGTGCGTTGCCTCTGTTCTCAGAAAGTGATCACCTTAGCGGCTCATCTGCAGCCGCTGAACCATTGCATGAATCACATAAATCGAGAATCGCATTGGTCCATTAATCATGTTAGTCACGGATCCATTTACCCTTTTACTGTACCTTGTGGTAGTAACTCTTTTCGTAATACATATCCTTTATTTTAAACAGTACCTATTCAGCATCAAAATATTAACTCTTATCATAACTCACATGATCATACAAATCACATTGCTCATTTAGCCTCGCTCTTGCCTGACAAAAGTCTCTTTGTGGGGCCCGCCACGGTGTAAAGCAATTTTAAGATTCCCGGGTGCATTTCCCTTTTAAGACGCCATCTTGTGGTTCCCACGAGGCTTCCCTTGGGCGCTGCCATTTTAGGTGCTCTGCTTGCCTTTGTCTGCAGAGTTCTGCTGCCACGAGGCTCGCCACCATCTTGAGCTCGCTGGCATGACGTTTTACTCTCTGGAATAGAGGATTAAAGAGGAAAGAAGGAGGGAAAATGGCCAAGACAATTGGATCGTGGTTCTTTGGATTCGATCAGTCATAGTCCCTGTGAGAGCAGCCTCCGTAATTGCTGCCGTATCCGCCGCTCTGGCTCTTGTGCCCAGCCGAGTAGCTGTCGCGTTCTCCCGAGTCATACCTGCCGCTGCCGTAGCCTCCGCCGCCGCTGTAGCCTCCGCTCCTGCCATTGTCCCAGTAACTGCCGCCTCTCCTGTGGCCGCCATAGCTGCCACCACCACCGCCGCCACTGTCCCGACCTCCATCGTAGCCGTGACCGCTGCCCGACTTTTTCTCCGCATGGGCACCTCCCCCCCCCCCAGATTTGTCGGCCATCAATGGACCTCCCGTTCATAGCCTGCAGCGCGTCGCCGGCTCACACCTCAGCGATCGGCCCGTACTTGAAAAACTGCTCTTCCAGGGTCTGCTCGTCTGTGTGGGGATTTCTCCTCCAGCTCGGTCGGCTCTGCTCTTTGGGAACCCGGGGAACAGCAGTCTGTGGAGGAATGAGGTCTTTCCAGCTCCCAGGGACCTTCCCCATCCACCTCTTGCCGCGAAGCGTCGGCCCATTGCCTGCAATGACCCACAAAGGTAAACCGTGCGTCTCGCCACCGTGAGATACCTGCACATCCGCTCTGCCAAGAACAGGTATCAGTTCCTTGGTGTAGGTATGCAGCTTTGCCGTGACCGGGACCAGCTTGGGTCGTGCAGCTGGGTTGATCGACAGTTTATCAAAAGTTTCCTGACTCATCAACGACGGACCCGATCCAGTGTCCACTTCCATACTCACTGGGACTCCGTTAATCTTGACTTCCATAATCACTGGGGCTGAACTGTCGGTATACAGCACAAACGCCTCATCTTCTTCTGCCTGCTCCTCGCTAGAAGATGGACCCTCTACCATCTCCTCAGCCACACGGTGAGTCAGATTTCTTTTACACATACGCTGAAGGTGGCCTTTTGTGTGGCAGGCATTGCACATATACTCCGCAAACCTGCACTGGTGAGCCCCATGGCTTCCTCCGCAGTGCCAGCATGGTGCTGTTCGATTAGCCCCCCTCGGTGGACTCTGAGTTACAAGACCCCAAGGTCCATGCTCTCTGCCCTGGGCAGAGCCACGTTCTGCAGTTTTGCCCATGGTGGGCGCTATCCTGTGGACAGTGCCTGCTGGGTTCGAGACTGTGTGGATCATCTGCTTGGTGCTGCAAGTCGAGGTCATAAACGCCCGGCTGGTGGTGATGGCTTGCTTCAGGGTGACTGTGGGTTCAGTGGCTAGCAGCTTGTGGAGGAGATCCTCATGTCCAATCCCCATAACAAAGACGTCTCGCAACGCCTCGTCAAGGTGTGTGCCAAAATCACACGGTGCCGCGAGTCTCCTGATGTCCGCAGCATATTTGGTGACATCCTGGCCCTCCGGTCTGCAGTGGTGGTAGAATTTGTATTTGGCCGTGAGGATGCTCTCCTTTGGTTTCAGTTGGTCACGAATAAGTTCAATCAGCTCCTCATATGACTTGTCCCTGGTGCTCGCGGGTGCCAGCAAATCCCTGACGAGACAGTAAACCTCATCGCCACAACTGAACGGCAATATCGCCTTACGCTTCTCTCTCAGTGCGTCCGTGTTCCTAGGTCGTTTGCTGTAAAGTAGTACTCGAGCCTTTCCGTAAAGGCCTCCCACCATAAAATCCTTTAGCGAGCCCAGAGTAGCCATGGTTGCGTGAAGCTCGTCCGTGTCCTCGTTGCCAATGTAGTGTATGCAGCACTCAAATCACTGACTCCACACAGTCTGGTGTTGTAGTAACTGCTGTGACCTTCGTCCTTTATTGTGTAGCTCCAGAGAGCTTCTCAGCTGTGGTGGGCAGCCTTTTATACTCTGTCTTGCAGGTACTTTCAGGCCTCCCACCACAGCGCCCTCTGTGGCGCACCATTGTACTTATACATTTAATGTACCTGGACAATACATAACAAGTAGTTCAGCAGGAGGAACCCCAGTAAGCGTATGAGGTCTTGACCTGTAACTGAGCAATATACATGACAACCGTCTCTGCAGTGAGCCCTGAGTTACACGTTTCATACTTTGCTTGATCGTTCGAACGGCACGCTCTGCTTGACCATTAGAAGCAGGCTTAAATGGAGCTGATCTCACATGTCTGATGCCATTGAGTTTCATGAACTCCTGGAACTCAAGACTTGTGAAGCAAGATCCGTTGTCGCTCACAACAATGTCAGGCAAACCAGGTACGAAGGCTCTCAATGGTAGCTGTAGACGTGCTGGATAACATAATAACACACTCTATCCACTTAGAATATGCATCCACGATGACAAAAAACATCTTTCCTAGGAACGGGCCCGCAAAATCAAAGTGGATCCTCGACCATGGTTTGGATGGCCACGACCAAAGACTCAGCGGAGATTCCGCTGGTACTTTACTTAGCTGCATGCAAGTATTGCACTGATGCACACATGATTCCAGATCAGAATCAATTCCAGACCACCATACATGAGACCTGGCAATGGACTCCATCATGACAATACCAGGATGAGTGCTATGAAGTTCACGTACAAATTTTTCTCTACCTTTCTTAGGCATGATTACACGATTACCCCACAGTAAACAGTGTGACTGAATCGACAGCTCATCCTTGCGACGGTTGTAAGGATTGGTCTCCTCACACATCTCCATAGGTATGGCAGACCAATCACCACTGATTACACACCATTTCATAATCGATAAAATAGGGTCATGGCTGGTCCAGATCCTAATTTGTTGAGCAGTGACAGGGGTTCCTTCACTCTCAAAAGCATCCATTACTAACAGTAGATCTGCAGGTTGAGGCGTCTCCATCTCAGTTGTGGGTAAGGGCAGATGACTCACTCAGTGCATCGGCACAATTCTCAGTACCAGGTCTATGACGGATGAGGTAATCATAGGCAGACAATGTCAGTGGCCACCTTTGAATACAGGATGATGCATTGGTATTAATACCTTTGTTTTCCGCAAACAATGAAATGAATGGCTTGTGATCCGTTTCTAGTCAAAATGAAGACCAAACAGGTACTGGTGCATTTTTTTACCCCATATCCAAAGGCCAAATCTTCTTTCTCTAACATACTGTAAGCTCTTTCTGCTTTAGACAGACTTCTCGAAGCATACGCAACAGGTTGTAGCTTGCCCAATTCATTTGCTTGTTGGAGTACGCAGCCAACCCCATATGATGAAGCATCACAGGCCAATGCAAGACGCTTCATCATCATCATAGGCAGTCCCTCGAAATCGAGGAAGACTTGCTTCCACTCCTAAAGTGAGTTCTTTGGTGACTGAACAGTCCAACACGAGAGACGCAGACCCTGTCACAGGTGGGACAGATAGTCGTCGGGGGAAGGGGGGGGCACCGATTTACCACACGGTCCTTCCGCTGCCTGCGCCTGACCACTTCACGCTCACAGCGTTGAGATTCGAGGAGCTCAGCACCCTGCCGGATGCACTTTCTCCACCTAGGGGGGTCTTCGGCCAGGGACTCCCAGGTGTCAGTGGAGATGTCGCACTTCACCAGGGAGGCTTTGAGGGTGTCCTTGTAATGTTTCCGCTGCCCACCTTTGGCTTGTTTGCCATGAAGGAGCTCCACGTAGAGCAATTGCTTAGGGAGTCTCGTGTCTGGCATGAAAACTAAGTGGCCTGCCCAGCGAAGCTGATCGAGTGTGGTCAGTGCTTCAATGCTGGGGATATTAGCCTGGGCGAGGACACTGATGTTGCTGTGCCTGTCCTTCCAGGGGATTTGCAGGATCTTGCGGAAACATCGTTGGTGATATATCTCCAGCGACTTGATCTGTCTTCTGTACATTGTCCATGCCTCTGATTCATACAGGAGGGCGGGTATTACTACAGCCCTGTAGACCATGAGTTTGGTGGTAGGTTTGAGGGCCTGGTCTTCGAACACTCTTTTCCTCAGGCGGCCAAAAGCTGCACTGGCGCACTGGAGGCGATGTTAAATCTTTGCATCAAATCCTTGCCTTTGTTGATAAGGGGCTCCCGAGATATGGGAAGTGGTCCACGTTGTCGAGGGCCGCGCCGTGGATCTTGATGACTGGGGGACAGTGCTGTGCGGCGAGGACAGGCTGGTGGAGGACCTTTGTCTTATGGATGTTAAGCGTGAGGCCCATGCTTTCATATGCCTTGGTGAATACATTGACTATATCCTGGAGTTCAGCCTCAGAATGTTTGCAGACGCAGGCGTCATCCGCGTACTACAGTTTAACGACAGAGGTTTGGGTGATTTTGGACCTGGTCTGGAGGCGACATAGGTTAAACAGCTTCCCACTGGTTCTGTAGTTTAGTTCCACTCCAGCGGGGAGCTTGTTGACAGTGAGGTGGAGCATGGCAGCGAGGAAGATTGAGAAGAGGGTTGGAGCGATGACACAGCCTTGACGCTTACACGGATCATAATGAGCAAGCACTTGTTTGAACATAGCAGATTCTTGCTTTCTCAAAGGCTCTATCTTGAGATGCACCCCAGACCCAGTTGTCGCCTTTTCTTAGTAACACATGCAGTGGCTCTGGTAAAGTGCTCAATCTGGGTAAGAAATTACCAAAATAGTTGAGTAGCCAAAGGAACGAACACAGCTCTGTCACATTCTGAGGCCTGGGTGCATTTTTGATGGCCTCGGTTTTCGAATCAGTGGACCTGATGCCATCAGCAACAATCTTCCTCCCGAGGAATTCAACTTCAGGTGCCATGAATGCATACTTCGAACGTTTCAGCCTGAGTCCCACTTTGTCTAGACGCTGTAGGACATATTCAAGATTGTTCAGATGTTCAGCAGTGTCGCGACCTGTGACCAGAATGTCATCTTGAAACATGACAGTTCAGGAACGGACTTCAGTAAACTCTCCATATTCCTCTGAAATATGGCTGCAGCCGAACGAATCCCAAAAGGACACCTGTTGTAGACAAACAGTCCTTTATGGCTGTTGATGCAGGTGAGTTTCTTCAAAGTGTCGACAAGCTACTGTGTCATATAGGCCGACATCAAATCCAGTTTCATGAACGACTTTCCACCAGCTAGCATGGCAAACAGGTCATCAGCTCTCGGTAACGGATACTGATCCTGTTTTAAAAATCGGTTAATCGTAACCTTGTAGTCTCCACAAATCCTGACAGTACCATCAGTCTTCAACACAGGAACAATGGGACTAGCCCACTCGTTAAACTCGACCGGTGATATGATCCCTTCACGCTGGATTCTGTCAAGCTCAATTTCACTTTCTCCCTCATCATGTATGGAACAGACCGAGCTTTGTGATCGACAGGCCTTGCATTGGAGTCCAGGTGAATCTGCACCTTGGCTCCTGTAAAATTGCCAATGCCCAGTTCAAACAAAGAGGGAAGCTTTTTCAATACTTGAACACACGAAGTGTCATCCACCGAGGACAACGTCTTGACATCATTCCAATTCAGCTTGATTTTCTCGAGCCAATTTCTGCCGAACAGCGTTGGACCATTACCTGGGATGATCCATAATGGTAGCTCGTGAACCACACCGTCATATGACACCTCGATTACTGCACTGCCGAGCACCGGTATGAGTTCCTTAGTGTAAGTACGCAACCTAGTATTGACTGGTCTCAGCTTCGGTTTCGCAGCTTTAGTGTCCCACAGCTTGTCGAATGTCCTTTGGCTCATTATCGACTGGCTCGCACCCGTGTCCAGCTCCATTGATACAGGCACGCCATTCAGCTTCACATTAACGTTTATCGGCTGGCTCTTGCTCAGGAACGAATACAGTCCATTCACTTCCTCCTCGGGTTCCGCATCCGGGCCATCACTGAACTGGTCCTCATCAATCACGTGGTGAGCTGCACCACGCTTGCTCCGTTGTGGACACATCCTGTGAAGATGCCCCACTTTCGAACATCCATTGCATAAGTATTGTCTAAACCGACACTGATGAGGCCGATGATTGCCCCCACAACGCCAACAGGGTGAAATCTGGATCGAACCAGTTGCCGGGCTCTGAGCAGCAGCAGGTTTCACGTAAGCAGCTCCGCCCGAAGACGACGCCATCTTGTTTACAGTACTTGCCGTGGAACTCCGACTCATCGATGATATCTGCCTCAAATTATCATCCGGCGTCATGCATGCCTGAGCAGTCGCGATGGCCTTTTTCAAATCCAGCGTCTCTGCAGCCAACAGCTTCCTGAGGATCGCAGCACGGCTGATGCCTATCACGAAGACATCACGCAGCATGTCTTCCAGCATGTTCCCGAACTTACACGGCTCAGCAAGACGTCGCAGGTCGGCGACAAATCCCGACACGTCCTGGCCTTCAGCACGAACACGCGTGTAGAAACGGTAGCGTGATATGATGATCCCCTCTTCTGGCTTCAGAAGGTTACCCACCAACGTACACAATTCCTCGTACCCTTTTTCCGCCGGACGTACAGGTGAGAGAAGATTCTTCATCAGGCCGTAAATTTTCGGACCACAAACGGTGAGGAGAACTGCCCTGCGCTTAACTGCGTAGGCCTCTGTCTCCATGCCGTTGGCCACAAAATACTGATCCAGGCGGTCGACAAAACCCGCCCAATCCTCGCCCTCGATGAATCTCTCCAGGATTCCAACAATGCCCATTGTGCGTGCGAAGATTCTTAAATTACCTCGTCACCAATTGTAATGACTCAAGAGTCTGGTTACTGTAAACTCACTCAGGTGCAACCTGATCCATCTTTATTCCAGCCCAAGAGTGCCTGCGTGACAAAGATACCCAGCTTATATACAGGGGACCAAGCACACATGCCACATGCGTACAGCCCGATGACCTCCAACCGCGGCACCCTCTGGTGTCTGGTGACCCCCCAAGCATTAATACACAACACTCAGCATGCCACACATCGCTACATTAAACAGGTCACTGAAGCCCTGTATGCACGCAGATAGGACTTGATCAGTTTCCCTGTGACCAGGGAGGCACAGAGTGAGAGGGCTCTAGGATTCTCCAGAATTACAAACTTCCCCAAGGTGCAGGGAGCAAAAGACTGTACGCACATCGTGATGCGGGCACCTTTTCAGGATGCAGAGGTTTTCAGGAACCGTAAGGGATTCCACTCCCTGAATGTCCAACTGGTTGTCGACCACCAGCAAATTATACTGGCAGTGAATGCTCAATTTCCGGGAGCATCCATGATGCTCACATCCTGCGTGAGAGCACTGTATCTGACTTGTTTAACAATCAGCCACAAGGTCAATGCTGGATGCTTGGTGACAAAGGATATGGCCTCGCCACCTGGCTGATGACCCCCCTGCGTGACACCCACACCGAGGCCAAGAGGTGAAACAACGAGAGCCACAGAGCAACTCGCAATATCGTGGAGAAAACCATTGGAGTGCTGAAGCAGCGCTTTAGATGCCTGGACCACTCAGGAGATAAGCTCCAATAGCACCCTGAGCAGGTAGCTCAATTCGTGGTGGTGTGCTCCATGCTGCACAACTTGCCTATCAGGAGGGGACAAGAATTGCCGATGAGTCTGACAGTCCACCTCACCAGAGAGAGGAAGAGGAGGACGAGGAGACAGACACTGCCATTGGCCCAGACAATCAGGCTGACGCTGAAGCCATGCCCCTGCCCCTCTGTAGACCGCATGAAAGGGCCCATAGTCGCATGATAGCTGCAAGAGCCTTATGTCAGGAGCTCATCAATGATCGCTTTGCCTGAAAGAACGTTATTTACAAGGCTGACACACTGCTGGGATGCAGGTCATACATCAATGGTGGACATCACCTTGGTGACAGTTAAAGTTTAAGTTGATTGATGTTAAGTGTAATTATACCCTTTGATGTTAAGGAATCACCAGTGTGTAATGGTGCAGCTATCTGAGCCAATGCGTTACAAGGTTTTGTTAAATAAAAAAACATTTAAGCCGAACATTAGTCTGAAATTATCAGTATTTATGTACAAACCAACCCTTCTCTACCGCCCCCCCCCCCCACCCCCCGCTTCTCCTCCCCACCTCTACCCCTTCCCCTCCTGAATCCAAGCCGCCTGGCCGAGGAGCTCCTCAGACGATGCTTCATTGGCGGGGGGGCGGGGGCTGATGGCCGAAACGCTGCTTGGACGGATACAGGAGAGGACGGTTCCGAGGTGGGAACGTGCTCCGAGCCAGAAGCAAGATGTTGCTGCTGGCTCTCATGTGTGGTTGGCAATGGGGATGCGGCACCTTGGGGTGCAGTGCCATGTTCCAGGACCACTGAAGCCCTCTGCCATCAGTGTTCATGGCTACCAGCTCCAGGGCCTTCCATCATCCCTTCCATGTTATATCTTATTTGTTGGACAAACACTCGGTACCAACTATGTTCTTGGTGCTTAGTAGGCTTTTTGCTGCTGGTGAATCTCCCTTGTGCCTCCCACAACAGCCAGACAAGCACACACCACACCCACACCCGCTTTCAGTGTCTCTGAGCTCCCTCTCTCTGTCTCCTCTTCTGCGTATGTCATGATGACTCTTGACCTCCTGAATCGTGGGAATCGAGCGTTGCCATGCCATTGCTAAGGACAGCCACGCTTTATGGCAGAAGGTCAAAACAATTTTACGCTACCGCCCATTTCAGATCGCTCGCGGTAACGCCCACTTTCAAAACTGGAGACTAGGTGCTTTGAGAATGGGCGAGAAGCCGGCGATCTGAAAACCTTTTTTTACCGGCCACGCCAGAAATATCGCCCATTTTTGGGTGAAATGCACAAATGTGGAGGTACTAGCCCCAGGAAACTACAGACCAGTTAGCCTAACATCTGTGGTTGGGAAAATGTTGGAGTCCATTATTAAAGAAGCAGTAGCAGGACATTTGGAAAAGCAAAATTCGGTCAGGCAGAGTCAGCATGGATTTATGAAGGGGAAGTCATGTTTGACAAATTTGCTAGAATTCTTTGAGGATGTAACAAACAGGTTGGCTAAAGGGGAACCAGTGGATGTGGTGTATTTGGACTTCCAGAAGGCATTTGACAAGGTGCCACATAAAAGGTTACTGGACAAGATAAAAGTTCACGGGGTTGGGGGTAATATATTAGCATGGATAGAGGATTGGCTAACTAACAGAAAACAGAGAGTTGGGATAAATGGTTCATTCTCTGGTTGGCAATCAGTAACTAGTGGGGTGCCGCAGGGATCAGTGCTGGGACCCCAACTATTTAAAATCTATATTAACGACTTGGAACAAGGGACTGAGTGTAACGTATCCAAGTTTGCTGACGATACAAAGATGGGAGGAAAAGCAATGTGTGAGAAGGACACGAAAAATCTGCAAAAGGACATAGACAGGCTAAGTGAGTGGGCAAAAATTTGGCAGATGGAGTATAATGTTGAAAAGTGTGAGGTCATGCACTTTGGCAGAAAAAAAATCAAAGAGCAAGTTATTATTTAAATGGAGAAAGATTGCAAAGTGCTGCAGTACAGCGGGACCTGGGGGTACTTGTGCATGAAACACAAAAGGATAGTATGCAGGTACAGCAAGTGATCAGGAAGGCCAATGGAATCTTGGCCTTTATTGCAAAGGGGATGGAGTATAAAAGCAGGGAAGTCTTGCTTCAGCTATACGGGGTATTGGTGAGGCCACACCTGGAATACTGCGTGCAGTTTTGGTTTCCATATTTACGAAAGGATATACTTGCTTTGGAGGCAGTTCAGAGAAGGTTCACAAGGTTTATTCCAGAGATGAGGATGTTGAATGAGGAAAGTTTGAGTAGGTTGGGCCTCTACTCAGTGGAATTTAGAAGAATGAGAGGTGATCTTATTGAAACATATAAGATTATGAGGGGGCTTGACAAGGTGGATGCAGAGAGGATGTTTCCACTGATGGGGGAGACTAGAACTAGAGGGCATAATCTTAGAATAAGGGGCTGCCTATTTAAAACAGAGATGAGGAGGAATTTCTTCTCTCAGAGGGTTGTGGATCTGTGGAATTCGCTGCCTCAGAGAGCTATGGAGACTGGGTCATTGAATAAATTTAAGACAGAAATAGACAGTTTCTTAAACGACAAGGGGATAAGGGGTTATGGGGAGCGGGCAGGGAAGTGGAGCTGAGTCCATGATCAGATCAGCCATGATTTTATTGAATGATGGAGCAGGCTCGAGGGGCCGTATGGCCGACTCCTGCTCCTATTTCTTATGTTCTTATGTAGAACTGGCAGTGGCGCAGTCAGTACCAGTAAGGAAAGGCTGTAAGAGGGTTTGAGAATGTCTATAAGGAAGTGCGGAGGACATTCAGTACCACTCCACACGGAGCACATGTCTGATTATTACTTCATTGGGCTCTTCCCCCTTCTGTCGAGAACACGGCTGTTAATAGCTTCATAACTCAGGGCTCTCTGAACGGGTATTGATCCAGTTCCTTTGGATATTCAGGTTTTATTCACTGATTTGGAAGTGGGGATTGAGGCAAAAGGGTTACAATTTGCTGAGAACGCCAAGTAGGGAGAAAACAATGAGCAGCGTTAACTGGGGGAGGGGGGGACGGGGTATGGTGGGTGGGGGAATGGGAGGGAATGGGGAGAGATGAGGGAGGAACTGGGAGAGAACGGGTAGGGATGGGGGAGGAACAGGGCGCGTGGGGGGGATGGGGAATGGTGGGGGGAATGGGGGGGGGAATGGGGAGAGATGGGGGGAATGGGAGGGTGATGGGGAATGGGGTGGGATGGGGGAGGAACAGGAGGGGTGGGAGTGAACGGGGAGGGATGGGGGAGGGTGGGGGGGAATGGGGAGGGATGGGGAGGATGGGGGGAATGGGGAGGGATGGGGGAGGGTGGGGGGAATGTAGGGGATGGGGAATGGGGTGGGATGGGGGAGGAACGGGAGGGGTGGGAGGGAACGGGGAGGGATGGGGGAGGATGGGGGGGAACGGAGGGGATGGGGAATGGGGTGGGATGGGGGAGGAACGGGAGGGGTGGGAGGGAACGGGGAGGGATGGGGGAGGGTGGGGGGAACGGAGGGGATGGGGAGGAATGGGGGGGATGGGGAGGCAGTGGGCAGGTGTAAAACGAGCAGCCAATTCGTTTTTGCTTGTTTTGCACGGCTGCTAAAGACAGATTTCACCTTCTGTATCAAGTGGAGCAAAGGGCCCCGCACCTCAGGGAGGTGGGATCGGCCTTGGGGAGCAGCGCAGTTTCACCACAATGACATCGGGAATAAAAGTGTTAAATTATGAGGTGCAGGTTGCACAGCCTAAGCCTCTATTCCCTTGAATATAGAATATTAAGGGGTGATCATATCGAGGTGTTTAAGATTTTTAAAGGAGTTGATACGGTAGATAGAGAGAAACGATTTCCTCTGGTGGGGTGGGACGGAGTCCAGAAAAAGGGGGCGTAACCTTAAAATTAGAGCCAGGATGTTCAGGGGTCATAAGACCATAAAAAATAGGAGCAGGAGTTGGCCATACAGCTCCTCGAGATTAAGATCATGGCTGATATCAGGAAGCACTTCTTCACACAAAGATTAGCGCAAATCTAGAACTTTCTCCCCCAAAAAGCTGTTGAGGCTTGGGGTCTATTGAAAATTTCAAAATTGAGATTGATCGATTTTTGTTGGGTAAGGGTATTGAGGGATATGGAGCCAAGGCGAGGAGCTGGAATTGAGATACAGGTCAGCCACGATCTGATTGAATGGCAGAACAGGCTCGAGGGGCTGAATGGCCTCTCTAGTTCTGATGTTCCCAAATGATGATACTGGGGAATGAGAATAAACATTGAAACTATAGAAATTAAATGGTGTTAGCACCATAAAGAGGGTCTAACCCTGACCTCACATCTTTCTCCACTTTCTCTCCGACCTCCCCTCGTGACCTTTCCGAGCTCATCCTGTCCATGACACCCACTTCCTGCTCCCTCGACCCTATTCCCAGCAAACTGCTGACCACCCAACTTCCTTTTCTGGCTCCCATGTTAGCTGACATTGTTAACGGTTCCCTCTCCTCAGGTACTGTCCCGCTCTCCCTCAAATCTGTCATCATCACCCCTCTCCTCAAAAAATCAACCCTTGACCCCTCCGTCCTTGCAAACTACCGCCCCATCTCCAACCTCTCTTTCCTCTCCAACGTCCTTGAACGTGTTGTCACTTCCCAAATCCGTGCCCATCTTTCCCGTAATTCCATGTTTGAATCCCTCCAATCCAGGTTCCGCGCCCGCCACAGTACCGAAATGGCATCCTTTGTGACTGCGACATTGTTAATTGTTCTCTCTCCTCAGGTACTGTCTCCCTCTCTCTCAAATCTGCCATCAACGCCCAAAATTACATCCTTTGTGAGTGTGACAAAGGCAAACTATCCCTCCTCGTCCTTCTGGGCCTGTCTGCAGCCTCTGACACAGTTGACCACTCCACCCTCCTCCAACGCCTCTCCACCATCGTCCAACTGGGTGGGACTGCACTCGCCTGGTTCCATTCTTAGCTATCTAATCATAGCCAGAAAATCACGTGTAACAGCTTCTCTTCCCGCCCCGCATCATTACCTCTGGTGTCCCCCAAGGATCTATCCTTGGCCCCCTTCTATTTTTCATCTACATGTTGGCGACATCATCTGGAAACATGTCATTTTCCACATGTACACTGATGACATCCAGCTCTACCTCACTATCACTTCTTGTAACCCCTAAATTGTCAGACTGCTTGTCCGACATCCAGTTCTGCATAAGCAGAAATTTTCTCCAATTGAATATTGGGAAGACCGAAGCCATTGCTTTCGGTCCCCGCCACAAACTCCGTTCCTTAGCCACTGACTCCATCCCTCGCCCCAACTTCCGTCTGAGACTGAACCAGACTGTTCGCAACCTCGGTGTCATATTTGACCCTGAAATGAGCTTCCGACCACATATCCGCAGCATAACTAAAACCTCCTATTCCACCTCCGTAACATTGCCCATCTATGCCCTTGCCTCAGCTCATCCACTGCTGAAGCCCTCATCCATGCCTTTGTTACCTCTAGACTTGACTATTCCAACACACTCCTGGCTGGCCTCCCACATTCTACCCTACGTAAACGAGAGGTGATCCAAAACTCGGCTGCCCGTGTCCTAATTCGCACCAAGTCCTTCTCACCCATCACCCCTGTGCTCGCTGACCTATTTTGTTTCCAATTAAGCAACGCCTCGATTTCAAAATTCTCATCCTTATTAACAAATCCCTACATGGCCTCGCTCCTCCCTATCTCTGTAATTTCCTCCAGCCCCACAACCCTCCCGAGATGTCTGCGCTCCTCTAATTCTGCCCTCCTGAGCATCCCCGATTGTAATTGTTCAACCATTGGTGGCCGTGCCTTCTGTTGTCTGGGCCCCAAGCTCTAGAAATCCCTCCCTAAACCTCTACCACTCTTTCCTCCTTCAAGACGCTCCTTAAAACCTACCTCTTTGACCAAACTTTTGGTCACCTGCGCTAATTTCTACTTATGCGGCTCGGTGTCAAATTTTGAGCGCATAATACTCC
This sequence comes from Pristiophorus japonicus, assembly GCF_044704955.1. Classification (NCBI taxonomy): domain Eukaryota; kingdom Metazoa; phylum Chordata; class Chondrichthyes; family Pristiophoridae; genus Pristiophorus; species Pristiophorus japonicus. The sequence goes on from NC_091982.1 coordinate 252,247,896, forward strand.
TGTGAAGCGCCTTGGGATGTTTCACTACATTAAAGGCACTATATAAATACAAGTTGTTGTTGTTTATTGTTGGACCGGCCATTGAAATAGTGTGTACAGTGTGCAGCAGTGAATTAGGATCTTCGATTGTAGAGAACATGGTGCATTACACAATACACAGGATGTCTATACATGACGGTGGATCATCCTTGTCTGCGCTGGAGTCTGGTGTAGGCCGAGACCAGGTACCAACTTGAGGTTCCCTTCCCTGAAGCGCTTTGCTGAACCAGTTGAGTCTTTTTTTCGAAAGAGCAGCCTGGATGGTTATTTTATGTGGTGCCAGCCCACACATTATTGGTTTTATTTAGCTCAATTTCACAACTTGGCTTGCACCACAGAATGTACAGTTGGAGCTTGACTCTAAGAGAGAGATATTATTCAATGTGAGAAGTGGAGGTTTAATTAAACTTGGCAGTACAAAGAGCAGCCATGTGGGAGAGTCATGTGTCAACAGCAGGGACTGACTGGATTGAAGCTGATTATAAAACCGGGATGAAAGTAATCTCTATTATTTGTTTTTGGGATGTGGACATCATTGACAAGGCCGGCATTTATTGCCCATCCCTAATTGCCCTTGAGAAGGTGGTGGTGAGCCGCCTTCTTGAGCCGCTGCAGTCGGTGTGGTGAAGGTGCTCCCACAGTGCTATTAGGGAGGGAGTTCCAGGACTTTGACCCAGCGACGATGAAGGAACGACCAAAATATTTCCAAGCCAGGATGGTGTGTGACTTGGAGGGGAACGTGGAGGTGATGGTGTTCCCATGCGCCTGCTGCCCTTGTCCTTCTCGGTGGGGGTGGTCACCGCGAGGGCGGGAGGTTGGGGAAGGAGGGGGGAAATATTTGTGCAAATAGGGGCAGCCTGTCTGGAGTTCTGAACATTGATGATGGAGGGCTTATCCAGGGAAACACAGCGGAGGAAACATGAAATAAAGCTGCATGTTCCTGGGGATAGTACAGAACCACTTCTGGCAGACAACGAGCTGCGTGAGCATTCGGAGCTGAATCCTTGGCAATCAGCCAATCAATAGCGTACAAGTTATAAAATGTACTGGTGAAAGGGATTCATAAAATTCAGCCAGAAAAAGTGTTCACATTGAGAAAGGTTTGAAAAATACTTGACTGAGACATAGGGGGCAATTTTGGCCGAATGGTGTAAGCGGTAAAGAGGTGGCCATGGTGGAGTTTTAAGCTGCAGCACCGGTGTAGCCCACATTTAGTGCAAAACGCCATCTTGATAAAGGACCTGAGGTCTGTGCCAGGAATGGCCGCCCGGGGCTGATTGCCGTTTATATTGCCTGCTCGTGCTTGGTAAGGAGGCTGAATGGCGTTCTGATGGATATCGCTTGACCCATGGCGCTCTCCTGACAGCGACCAGCTGATTGGGAGTAAACAAAGCGTTGCTGAGGATTCCGAGCGCTACTTAAAGGTACACTCACCCTTTTACTGTTCACTGGCGGCTGGAGTTGTGAAGCGGACTTTTAAAACACATCGGGAAACTCTCCGGGACACTTTGTCAGAACTTCATCAACACTTCACCAACATTTATTCTGGAAATTCTCCGAGAACTTCACCTAAAAAGAGTGAGTGCTTGGTCATATAGGGCACCAGGAGAGAGAGAGTGCTTGATCATATAGGGCACCAGGAGAGAGAGAGTGCTTGATCATATCGGAGTCACCAGGAGAGAGGGAGTGCTTGGTCATATAGTGCACCAGGAGAGAGGGGGTGCTTGGTCATATAGGAGTCACCAGGAGAGAGAGAATGCTTGGTCATATAGTGCACCAGGAGAGAGGGAGTGCTTGGTCATATAGGAGTCACCAGGAGAGAGGGGGTGCTTGATCATATAGGAGTCACCAGGAGAGAGGGAGTGCTTGGTCATATAGGAGTCACCAGGAGAGAGGGAGTGCTTGATCATATAGGGCACCAGGAGAGAGGGGGTGCTTGGTCATATAGGAGTCACCAGGAGAGGGAGAGTGCTTGATCATATAGGAGTCACCAGGAGAGAGGGAGTGCTTGGTCATATAGGGCACCAGGAGAGAGGGAGTGCTTGGTCATATAGGGCACCAGGAGAGAGGGAGTGCTTGGTCATATAGGGCACCAGGAGAGAGGGAGTACTTGATCATATAGGACACCAGGAGAGGGAGAGTGCTTGATCATATAGGGCACCAGGAGAGAGGGAGTGCTTGGTCATATAGGGCACCAGGAGAGAGGGAATGCTTGGTCATATAGGAGTCACCAGGAGAGAGGGAGTACTTGGTCATATAGGGCACCAGGAGAGAGGGTGTGCTTGGTCAGATAGGAGTCACCAGGAGAGAGAGAGTGCTTGGTCATATAGAAGTTGCCAGGAGAGAGGGAGTGCTTGGTCATATAGGGCAGCAGGAGAGAGGGTGTGCTTGGTCATATAGGAGTCACCAGGAGAGAGAGAGTGCTTGGTCATATAGGAGTTGCCAGGAGAGAGGGAGTGCTTGGTCATATAGGGCAGCAGGAGAGAGGGTGTGCTTGGTCATATAGGAGTCACCAGGAGAGAGAGAGTGCTTGGTCATATAGAAGTTGCCAGGAGAGAGGGAGTGCTTGGTCATATAGGGCACCAGGAGAGAGGGAGTGCTTGGTCATATAGGGCACCAGGAGAGAGGGAATGCTTGGTCATATAGGAGTCACCAGGAGAGAGGGAGTACTTGGTCATATAGGGCACCAGGAGAGAGGGAGTGCTTGGTCATATAGGAGTCACCAGGAGAGAGGGAGTGCTTGGTCATATAGGAGTTGCCAGGAGAGAGGGAGTGCTTGGTCATATAGGGCAGCAGGAGAGAGGGTGTGCTTGGTCATATAGGAGTCACCAGGAGAGAGAGAGTGCTTGGTCATATAGGAGTTGCCAGGAGAGAGGGAGTGCTTGGTCATATAGGGCAGCAGGAGAGAGGGTGTGCTTGGTCAAATAGGAGTCACCAGGAGAGAGAGAGTGCTTGGTCATATAGAAGTTGCCAGGAGAGAGGGAGTGCTTGGTCATATAGGGCAGCAGGAGAGAGGGTGTGCTTGGTCATATAGGGCACCAGGAGAGAGGGAGTGCTTGGTCAAATAGGCGTTGCCAGGAGAGAGAGAGTGCTTGGTCATATAGGAGTTGCCAGGAGAGAGGGTGTGCTTGGTCAAATAGGCGTTGCCAGGAGAGGGAGAGTGCTTGGTCATATAGGAGTTGCCAGGAGAGAGGGTGTGCTTGGTCACCGACATCTTGCTCAGGGTTCCCCTTGGTCTGCAGGAGGAATGAGAGAAGGAGATGAAACCAGGCAGAGCAGCACCAGCTGCTGCGGTAGAGAAGGACAGGCGGGTGAGGTGGTGTTTACCCCCTCTCCTCACTGCTCCCTGCGGGTACAGGACATCCTTCGCCCTCTGGCCCTCCTCCAACAGGACCCAGAGCCTGTGCGCCCTCTCCTCAGTCCCGGAGCCATCCAGATATCTACCGCTGTATATCAGCCAGCTCACTCCACACCTTCAGTGGAAGTGGGTGCATGAATCCCACATAAACTGCTCCACGGAAATTGTGTCTAATCAGTGCTTGAGGGTTAAACCTGCTTAGGTGTCTGTTTAGTGGCACCAGGCAAGTTCAAATTATGGTCAGCAGCAACTAGGACCAAAATTGTGCGCTAAAACCAGACTTTCAACCAGTCCTGTCTTTTTAGCACAGCGCCCATTTCATGCCGATTTCACCCTTTCACTCAAATAACCCCCAGAATGTTTTCAGTGAAGGGAGATTGAGATGCGGGATAAGTTAGCGCGAAAAAATATTATATTGAGAAGCATAAAATGGTTCAAGGATCATTTGGATGTAGATGGAAGACCCCGAGGGAGATGAGAGATTAATTTCCTGAAGTCCCGTTGCCCTCTCTGATAGTTTAAGGCGCCAGTTAATCTGGTTAAAGGTCATTCTAACCAGCGCTCTATGAGAGGGAATCAAAGCGTAAATTTGCCCATTGCATGTGATTTTTCGGAGCTGTTCTCCCAGATTGGTGTGGGCTCCACATTGGGAGAACGCAGTTGAAGAATTTATCTTTCAATCCCATGCTGGGAAGATAGAGTTGAAATAAAATAGAGAGGACTGGGTTTGTTGGGCCCAACAGATTGATATGCTGCTAAAGATTCCAGTGTTTGTGACTGGAACGGCTGAGTGCTGCTCCCACAGCTAAACGAGTGAATGATGAGTTTGGGATAGAGTGCAGTGGAGACGATGGAGTGGGATCAGTCACACGCCGCACTCTATGCTCACCTTGGGCGACACTCCAGGAAATTTAATGTGCATTTCTTGGTAGATTTCCCAACTAAAATCTCAAAAGGGTTATGCAAAATAAATGTGCATCCAATCCTGTCTAATTGGATGATAAATCGCAGAATAATTACTGTGTTTTCTTTTCCTAAGTTCCAAGATTTTCCAGCAATTCCTGCGGTGTTATCTTGGCTTTTGGTAGCAGTTTGTCGGAAATCTTACAAACCCATTCATATTAGCTATCAAGTACTATATTTCTTTCACATGATTTTAAAGTTTGATGTTTAACCACTTCAAACACATAGAAAACAACATCACTGAGATCATTTATTCTGTCAATGCTGCACCATGACACCAGTACTGGAGTAAAGCTCCCTCTACACTGTCCCCATCAAACACTCCCAGGGCAGGTACAGTACGGGTTAGATACAGAGTAAAACTCCCTCTACACTGTCCCCATCAAACACTCCCAGGGCAGGTACAGCACAGGTTAGATACAGAGTAACGCTCCCTCTACATTGTCCCATCAAACACTCCCAGGGCAGGTACAGTATGGGGTTAGATACAGAGTAAAGCTCCCTCTACATCATCCCATCAAACACTCCCAGGGCAGGTACAGCACGGGTTAGATACAGAGTAAAGCTCCCTCTACACTGACCCATCAAACACTCGATGGGCAGATACAGCACGGGTTAGATACAGAGTAATGCTCCCTCTACACTGTCCCATCAAACACTCCCAGGGCAGGTACAGCACGGGTTAGATACAGAGTAAAGCTCCCTCTACACTGTCCCATCAAACACTCGATGGGCAGGTACAGCACGGGGTTAGATACAGAGTAAAGCTCCCTCTACACTGTCCCATCAAACACTCCCAGGGCAGGTACAGCACGGGGTTAGATACAGAGTAAAGCTCCCTCTACACTGTCCCATCAAACACTCGATGGGCAGGTACAGCACGGGGTTAGATACAGAGTAAAGCTCCCTCTACACTGTCCCACTGTTGCCCAAAACTCACTGTAGGTTTGTAGACGGTTTACTCGGTGGGTATTTAGTCACTATAGTCGCAACAATTTGGTGGGACTTTGAGTATTGAAAGAAAACGTTGCGTTTAAGCCAAATAAACTTTATTTCCCAAAGTAGAATTAAAGTACAAACAATGTATAAAATAGCACATAAGCCTCACTACTTGTGCTCGTATTACCCGTGAACAGAGGTGATCACCCTCCAACACTGGTGTCCTGTTTTAAGCTCCCAGCTTAAGGTCCGGCTTCTCTCTCTCGAGTGGTTCTCGCTGCCGAGGTGGGGTTTCCCCTCCTGGTTTATACTATTCTATAGTCTGTCCCATCTCTTTGATTACACATTCGTCTGCCCTGATGATTAGTTTATTCTTGTTACTGGCGATGCTAAGGAAGGATTGACTGAACTTCAGTTTCAATTGGTAATTCACTTCTATGTTAAAGGCACCTTAACCTTACTCTTGGGTCTTCCATTTTATGTTGCCTGCATATTCCTACATTCTTCCCTTTGATCGTTAAATTGAAGATCATCATGATCACCTGTTCATGTTGTCATAAGGCTTCTCTCGTCTTGATTTGTGCAAAGCTTGATAAACCTCAGCCTCAACCCCTTTCCCAGTTTCAACATACTTCTCCATGTGAGGCCTAAGCATACGATCACCACCACAATTGTGATCTCTGTAACGTGTGAGAATATTCTGATCCAGGGATGGATGTTAATGCTGTTTCCCCAATTCCATATGTTGTCCCACCAGCTGTCTACTAGAATGTTTTCTATGTCTTTGGTCTTTTGTTCCACCTTTACATAGGTTTGATGTACTAGCTCCAGCTGGCTCTGGATCCTAAACAAATATTCCTTTGGCAAAGTAGTCTCTCAGATGTCCCCTTAGTTTGTCGCTCACGTTGATTTCCACGGCTGGCCTTCTTTCTACGTTGATGATTTCTTCATTCCCCAGTCTCATCGGTATTTGGGGATGTAGACAGAAGGTGGAATCCTTTATGGGGCATACTCCATTCCCATAATGGTAAGTTTTTTCAATCGTGGTGATGCAGTAAGCCCCGTTTCCTTGGTAACTGGTTCTTACGATTGATTTCGCAGTTACTTCAATCTTCATGGTACAATTTACAGGTAGATTTCCTTTGAACCCACACCTGGCGGTGTTGGTGGAATAGATTTTGTACGGACATATCACCACTCGCTCTGTTTGTTCGCATTGAACAAGTTTGGTGCCAACCAAGGTATCATTCTGTTCTACGGCATATGGCAACAAGTGGCCATACCTTATCCAGACTCCTCCCTGTATTCTCCCTATATTCTGGACTTTTCTTGCTCTACCATAATTGGTATAGCTATAACTAGACCCAAGGCGCTGCTACTGCTACTGTCCTTGCAGTCCTTGTTGAACCAAACTTTACTAAGTTTCCTCAGTTCACAATTGTTAATGTGACCATCATAATAATCCTTGCTTCTGACTAGTCTAAACAGTTGTTTATCCAGGTTGGTACTTTTCCCTGGCTAGCTAACATCAAATTTTCTCTTAGTTGATTCAAAACCCAATCCCCGTAAACTCTACATAACGTTCGGCTTTGGGTTATATTGTCCTGTCTCTGAGTTAGTCGGATTATTTAATTGATGGTTTGAGCATGTCCTTCTAAAACTATCCCTTCCTGTGTCTGAGCATCTTACTTGCCTGCCTGTGATGAGGTTTGCTGATTGTCGTTCAAATCCTTTAGGACTCCCTTGATCTGATTAATCAAAGTTTTAATCTTATTGTTCAAATTTGTTATATCCAGGGTATTTACAGTAGCCATACCGGCACCCTATATGGTGCCTACATCATTTACTAATCCTCTCTTCCTTCTTATTTTTTCCTCGGTGGGTCTATCGTCTACCTCTTGCTTGAGCAACACTTTAACCAAATATGCGTAGATCTGTTTCTGCTCCTTTGGACACTAGTCTGGCAATTTCATATTTAACATATTTAGTACAATGGGTACTAGTTCGTACCGTACATTGCCATATACAACCTTTCGTGCCGGTCCTATAACAACGCCTCCCCTTGGACCTGGCTTGTGTTTGGGGCAGTCCCAAACCGTAAGTGGGGTTGTAGCGAACGGGGTGGTGGTCTGAACAATAAGTGGGGTAGTCGGCTCGGGGATAGTAGGTATCTGTAATACCTGAACCACTATCTTCCCTTGGTATTTACATGAGCACGTTGGGTTTAAGCTCTTCCGTGGGTTACTGATTATGTTTCTTACAGTTGGATTGCTGCTACATCCCACCATAATCTTTAAGGAGATGCTTTGTCTTGCTTATATTGCAACACAGTTGTTTATCTATCTTAGTACAATTTATCCCATACTCTGAATCAACAGGATTTGTCCCCGATAAAATCTTATTGGTGCCCCTGGTGTTCCGCATAGCTATCCATATCATGGCCTTAACATCATTTCCCGTGCAAGCAATACACACAAAGTTCAGTTGAGTTTCAGTTGCCGTCTCATGGCAGGTTTTTCCTTGGCTGCTACAATTGCACTCATTGTTGCCACTGGTAGATGCTTGAAAACCTGTGCTGTCGGTTTGGGTACAGTTCTGACTGTTCCGTTCGTTTGCGGTAATAGTTAAATCTAAGTTCTCAGCGAGGATGATGCAGCCGAACACCAGACCACAGTGCCCCAGCAGGGTGGGTTCATGTTCAATAATCAGTTACTGAGAAACAAAAAAGATCAGGGTAGCAATTGCTCTTATTTACAGTTCACAAATATCTTACTCTGCAAAGCCTTTTCCCCTTTTTCTTATTACGCCCATTGTTTCCCACACCCGAGGAGTTTGGTGAATTCAACCCCTCTCTTACCCACTCTCCTTGGTGGATTTGGGTCTACCCAATTTAGTCCTTCTGGGGTGTCGGGGATGTCAACAGGGACCTCCGGTTGTTGGGCTGACAGTTGTTCTGGTGAGCCCTGATCATCTTTCAGATTTTCCACTCCTATTATTTCCTGAACCTTGTCCTCGCTCGATTCATGTGGGGTGTCATCCTCAGTGTCTTCATCTTCTGTAGGAATGGGTACCGTTTTATCTTCCTTCCTTCTGTACCTTAACCCAATCTTGTATTCTACGGGTTTTATCTTTCCGTCAAACTAGGCCTTGCTTTTTTGGTGTTTTGTTCCACTTTCACCGCAGCCGTCATTTTTGCAATTTCCAAATATTCGAATAAGCTGGTCATGTATTTCTCAGATGATACAGAGGTCCTTTGAATTTCGCTCATGTCCATTCTCATGTAGGCCTCAATGCCCTTCATAATCCTGCCAGTCATCAGCTCATGTGGAGAGTATCCAATAGATGCTACCATGGTGTTGCGAATAGTCATTAACACATACGGGAGGACTTTGTGCCAGGAGGCGTGGTTCTGCTGCACCATTTTCCTTATCATTGTTTTCAATGTTCTATTCATTTTTTCGACTATCCCACTGGATTCCGGGTGATAAGCAATATGACATTTCTGTTTTACTCCGGCTAACTGCATGACATTCTGCATTACTTGTCCAGGAAAGTGAGTTCCTTGATCCAAGTCAATGCATTCGGGAAGTCCCCATCGGGAGAACACTACTTCCATAAGGATTCTGGCAGTGGTGGTGGCGGAATTGTTATTAGTTGGGAAGGCCTCTATCCATTTTGAGAAGACATCTATAATCACCAGAATATACCTTTTTCCTCCAGGGCAGGTGTGCAGTGGTCCTATCTAATCAATTTGGAGTTGGGTCCAGGGGCCCTTTCCTTGTCGAGTATGGCCTAATAATGCCTGATTCTTATATTTGCCTGGATTGTTTTGTGCACAAATTAAACAATTCTTGACATATTTCTCTAAGTCCTTTTGTATAGGTGGCCGCCAACATACGTCCTTGATCTTGGTAGTTATTCTATCTATTTCTTGGTGTCCACATACATCATGGAACTGATAAATTATTTCTGATCTATCTAACTCCGGTACTTCGTACTTTCCATTTTTCAGCACCACTCCTTCCTTTAGCGTCAGGCTAGTTCTATATTGACTATAACTTTCAGGGTAGGGCTCTCCCAACTGAATTTGTTTCAAGTTTGGATCAAGGGCTTGGCATTCTTTCAAGTCAATCCCAGTTTTGGAGGACAGTTTGATGGCTGAGAGGGCTTCCGTTTCTTCCTGATTTTGTTTATCGAGAGGGTTGCATGGGTAACTGTCTATGGCCCCCTGTTTTGCTGCTTCATCCACTAGTTGGTTTCCTAATGGAATTGTTTTTGTATGAGCCTTTACTTTGGTCCCAAAATATTTTTCCAGGCCTTTCGTGAAGATTATTTTTAGGAGTGGGCCGGTTGCCAATGGTTTTCCATGTGCTGAGGTGAAGCCTCTGGCTTGTCAGATTGGTAGGAAGTCAGTCAGGCTGGTGCAAGTGTAGCTACTGTCCGAATAAATTTGTACTGGGGGTGGGAACGATCTTGGGTGTGTTACCACATATGCTACCGCACTTAGTTCCGCCATCTGGGCTCCCTTTAGCCCTTCTAGTTTAATCGGTATAGTTTCGAGGGCTTTCTTGCCGTCTTCTGTCTTTATTACTATTCCGAACCTGTTTGTTGTTGTCCCTGACTTATTGATGAGGAGCCATCTATGTAAGCGTGAGTCTTAATTGTTCCACCGTCATCCTCCCTTAACTTTGTCAGAAAGGGTCCCATAAGGGAAGTTGATGGCAACATTTTACAATCATGTGGGTCTCCTGGATACAACAAGTTTTGTGTGAGGGTAGTCAGATTGGGTTGGTATGCGACATGGAGATCTCGTCCCTGTAACAGCAATGTCCATCGAGCTATCCAGTGTGAACTGACTGATCCGTCTGTGAGGTTGCCGTCGAGAAGCATTTTAATAGGCGTATGGACAGTAAGAATGATCAATGGAGTAAGGCCAATAATGGGGGAGAATCGGTGAACAGCTCAGAATACGCTAAGCAGGTTCTGTTCACATGGCGCATATGTCACTTCCACAGGAGTGAGAACATGTGACGCATACCGCCATGCTCCTGCAGCAACACAGCCAAAAGGCCGTCTTCGCTGGAAGCGGTTTCCAAATAAAAGCTCAGTGCAGGGTCTGGGGTTCGTAACGCGGGGGCTTGGATCAAAGCCTTTTTAATTTAGAAAAGGAATTCATATGTTCCTGGGTCCATTCCCAGGATGCATCCTATTGCAGTAAATTATACACGGGTTTGGCTATAGATGAACAGTCCTCTATGTGGTCCCGACAGTATCCGGTAATACCCAGAAATGATCTGAGGGACTTAACATCTGTGAGGATGGACAGTGTGGCAGCTGATTTTTTTCCTACTTTCAGTAATATCACGCTTGCCTGACTGGACCTACATCCCAAGGTATTGCAGCACTGATCTAGCTATCTGGGCCTTTTTAGGGTTAATTTTGACTCCAATTTCACGCAAGGTGATTAGAAGTTCATTCAACAAGACCTTATGCTCTTGTAGGGTGGCTGTTTGGAGCAGAATATCATCTACATATTGGACCAGGGCTTGGGAAAGTTTTTCAATCCGTTTGCCATATGTTTGAGAAAATTGATGGACTATCATGGAAGCCCTGGGGTTGGCAAGTCCAGGTGTATTGTTGCCCTTTAACGGTGAAGGCAAATTTGCATTGGCACTCCTTGGCCAATGGGATTTACCAAAATCCATTGCTTATATCGAGCACAGTGAAAACCTTTGCAGTAGGGGAAAAACTTTGAGTGAGCTCTGGGGCGGACGCCACAGTAGGTGCCACTGAAGGGGTAACCTTATTCAGTGCTCGATAGTCTATGGTCATTCGCCATGACTTGTCGGGTTTCACCACGGGCCAAATGGGTGAGTTATTTGTAGAGCCTATTGGTCTAATGACGCCTTGCTGTAAGAGACTGTGGGTAATTTGTCTCAAATCGGACTCAGCATCTGCTGGAATTTTATACTGTTTTTGGGGCGGAGGGTCAAGGTCGGTAATTAATATTGTCCCCCTGGTTTTACCGCAATCATGTTTATGCGCGGCAAAGGTGTCTGAATACTGGGTTAGGATATGCTGCACATCCGGATTGGCTATCATAGTGGAGGGATTAACGGTAAGAGTTTTCATACAACATACTTGTTCCTCATACATCCCCGTAGGCATCCGCCCTTCCGTACATGCCTTGTACATTTTCCAAATCAATTTGTTTGCTGGGTCATATGCCAAATTATACATTCTCATAAAATCAACCCCGAGTATCGCCGATTCTCCCTTCAGTTGCAGTACTGACAGACAGGTGTGTCTAAATTTGGAACTGCCCAATCGTATGTCTAATGGTTTGGTAACCTTTGCAGCTTGTCCATGTCCGGTGAAACCACTAAGGAGAACCGTCTGGTCAGTTAAGTCGCTATGTGGGAGAGGGTGTTGGCTTCCCAAACATGTTCTGGATCCGCCCGTGTCCCATAAAACTGTGGCATCGTGACCTCCTACGGTACCTGACACTGTAGGCCGCCTATGTTCGTCATACCCTGTCTCACACACGATGCCCGAGGTCGAGTCCCGTCATTGGGGACTTTGGTTAGACTGGTCATAGTACTGTGCCATAGTCCTCCATCCGGAGCCTCCTGTTTCCCCTGATCTGTGAATTCGTCTTAGAAACATAGAAACATAGAAATTAAGTGCAGGAGCAGGCCATTTGGCCCTTCGAGCCTGCACCGCCATTCAATAAGATCATGGCTGATCATTCAACCTCAGTACCCCTTTCCTGCTTTCTCTCCATACCCCTTGATCCCTTTGGCCGTAAGGGCCCTATCTGACTCACTTTTGAATATATCTAATGAATTGGCCTCAACAACTTTCTGTGGTAGAGAATTCCTGAGTGAAGCAGTTTCTCCTCATCTCGGTCCTATTCTTATTCTTAGACTGTGACCCTTGGTTCTGGAACTCCCCAGCAACGGGAACATTCTTCCTGCCTCTAACCTGTCCAATCCCATCAAAATTTTATATGTTTCTATGAGATCCCCTCTCATTCTTCTAAACTCCAATGGATACAAGCCCAGTTGATCCAGTCTCTCCTCTCATGTCAGTCCTGCCGTCCCGGGAATCAATCTGGCGAACCTTCGCTGTACTCCCTCAATAGCAAGAACATCCTTCCTCAGATTAGGGGACCAAAACTGAACACAATATTCCAGGTGTGGCCTCACCAAGGCTCTATACAACTGCAGTAAGACCTCCCTGCTCCTATACTCAAATCCCCTAGCTATGAAGGCCAACATGCCATTTGCCTTCTTCGCCGCCTGCTGTACCTGCATGCCAAATTTCAATGACTGATGTACCATGACACCAAGCTCTCGTTGCACCTCCCCTTTTCCTAATCTGTCACCATTCAGATAATATTCTGTCTTCCTGTTTTTGCCACCAAAGTGGATAACCTCACATTTATCCACATTATACTGCATCTGCCATGCATTTGCCCACTCACCTAACCTGTCCAAGTCACCCTGAAATCTCTTAGCATCCTCCTCACAGCTCAGACCGCTACCCAGCTTAGTGTCATCTGCAAACTTGGAGATATTACATTCAATTCCTTCATCTAAATCATTGATGTATATTGTAAATAGCTGGGGTCCCAGCACTGAGCCCTGCGACACCCCACTAGTCACTGCCTGCCATTCTGAAAAGGACCCGTTAATCCCGACTCTTTGCTTCCTGTCTGTCAACCAGTTCTCTATCCACGTCAATACATTACCCCAATAGCATGTGCTTTAATTTTGCACACTAATCTCTTGTGTGGGACCTTGTCAAAAGCCTTTTGAAAGTCCAAATACACCACATCCACTGGTTCTACCTTGTCCACTCTACCAGTTACATCCTCAAAAAATTCTAGAAGATTTGTCAAGCATGATTTCCCTTTCATAAATCCATGCTGACTTGGACCAATCCTGTCACTGCTTTCCAAATGCGCTGCTATTTCATCTTTAATAATTGATTCCAACATTTTCCCCACTACCGATGTCTGGCTAACTGGTCTATAATTCCCCGTTTTCTCTCTCCCTCCTTTTCTAAAAAGTGGTACATTAGCTATCCTCCAGTCCATAGGAACTGATCCAGAGTCAATAGAATGTTGGAAAATGATCACCAATGCATCCACTATTTCTAGGGCCACTTCCTTAAGTACTCTAGGATGCAGACTATCAGGCCCTGGGGATTTATCAGCCTTCAATCCCACCAATTTCCCGAACACAATTTCCTGACTAATAAGGATTTCCTTCAGTTCCTCCTTTTCGCTGCACCCTCAAACCACTAGTATTTCCGGAAGGTTATTTATGTCTTCCTTAGTGAAGACAGATCCAAAGTATTTGTTCAATTGGTCTGCCATTTCTTTGTTCCCCATTATAAAGTCACCTGATTCTGACTGCAAAGGACCTACGTTGGTCTTCAATAATCTTTTTCTCTTCACATATCTAGAGAAGCTTTTGCAGTCAGTTTTTATATTCCCTGCAAGCTTCCTCTCATATTTTATTTTCACCCTCCCAATTAGACCCTCTGTCCCCCTCTGCTGAATTCTAAATTTCTCCCAGTCCTCAGGTTTGCTGCTTTTTCTGGCCAAGTTATATGCCTCTTCCTTGGATTTAACACTATCCCTAATTTCCCTTGTTAGCCACGGTTGAGCTACTTTCCCCTTTTTATTTTTACTCCAGATAGGGATGTACAATTGTTGAAGTTCATCCATGTAATCTATAAATGTCTGCCATTGCCTATCCACTGTCAACCCTTTAAGTATCATTTGCCAGTCTATCCTAGCCAATTCATGTCTCATACCATCGAAGTTACCTTTCCTTAGGTTCAGGATCCTAGTCTCTGAATTAACACTATCATTCTCCATCTAAATAAAGAATTCTACCATATTATGGTCACTCTTCCCCAGGGAGCTCCGCACAACAAGATTGCTAATTAGTCCTCTCTCATTTCACAACACCCAGTCTAGGATGGCCTGCTCTCTAGTTGGTTCCTCGACATATTGTTCTAGAAAGCCATCCCTAATACACTCCAGGAAATCCTCCTCTACCGCATTGCTACCAATTTGGTTAACCCAATCTATATGTAGATTAAAGTCGCCCATGATAACTGCTGTACCTTTATTGCATGCATCCCTTATTTCTTGTTTGATCCCATCCCCAACCTCACTACTACTGTTTGGTGGTCTGTACACAACTCCCACTAGCGTTTTCTGTCCTTTGGTATTCCGCAACTCTACCCATACAGATTCCACATCATCCAAGCTAATGTCCTTTCTTACTATTGCGTTAATTTCCTCTTTAACCAGCAATGCTGCCCCATCTCCTTTTCCTTCCCATCTATCCTTCCTGAATGTTGAATACCCATGGATGTTGAGTTCCCAGCCTTGGTCACCCTGGAGCCATGTCTCCGTAATCCCAATTATATCATAATTGCCTGCGCAGCTAATTCATCCACCTTATTACGAATACTCCTCGCACTGAGGCACAGAGCCTTCAGGCTTGTCTTTTTAATGCTCTTTGTCCCTTTAGAATTTTGCTATAATGTGGCCCTTTTTGATTTTTGCCTTGGGTTTCTCTGCCCTCCACTTTTACTATTCTCCTTTCTATCTTTTGCTTCTGCCCCCATTTTATTTCCCTCTGTCTCCTTGCATAGGTTCCCATCCCCCTGCCATCTTAGTTTAACCCCTCCCTAACAGCACTAGCAAACACTCCCCCGAGGACATTGATTCCGGTCCTGCCCAGGTGCAGACCGTCCGGTTTGTACTGGTCTCACCTCCCCCAGAACCGGTTCCAATGTCCCAGGAATTTGAATCCCTCCCTCTTGCACCACTTCTCCAGCACATATTCATCTGAGCTATCCTGCGATTCCTACTCTGACTAGCACGTTGCACTGGTAGCAATACTGAGATTACTACCTTTGAGGTCCTACTTTTTAATTTAACTCCTAGCTCCCTAAATTCAGCTTGTAGGACCTCATCCCGCTTTTTACCTATTTCGTTGGTACCTATATGCACCATGACAACTGGCTGTTCACCCTGCCCCTCCAGAATCCCTGCAGCCGCTCCAAGACATCCATGACCCTTGCACCAGGGAGGCAACATACCATCCTGGAGTCTTGGTTGCGACCGCAGAAATGCCTATCTATTCCCCTTACAATCGAATCCCCTATCACTATAGCTCTCCCACTCTTTTTCCTGCCCTCCTGTGCAGCAGAGCCACCCCTGGTGCCATGAACTTGGCTGCTGCTGCCTTCCCCTGGTGAGCCATCTCCCCCAACAATATCCAAAGCGGTATATCTGTTTTGGAGGGAGATGACCGCAGGGGACTCCTGCACTACCTTCCTACTCTTGCTCTACCTGATGGTCACCCATCCCCTATCTGCCTTTGTAACCTTTGCCTGCGGTGTGACCAACTCACGGAACGTGCTATCCACGACATCCTCAGCATCGCGCATGCTCCAGAGTGAATCCATCCGCAGCTTCAGCGCTGTCATGCGGTCTGACAGGAGCTGCAGCTGGATACACCTCCTGCACACATAGTCGTCAGGGACACTGGAAGCGTCCCTGATTTCCCACATGGCACAGGAGGAGCATGACACGGGTCTGGGCTCTCCTGCCATGACTTAACCCTTAAAATAACCTAATGTGGCAACAATGCCAAAGGTTTCTTACTGACAAAATAAGGAAAAAAGAAAAACTACTCACCAATCAACCAGCCAATCATTTACCCTCTTGGCTGTGATGTCACACTTCGTTTTCTTTTCCTCCCAGGCCGGGGAGTCAACACTGGTGGGGAAAAGAAGACAAAGCAACACCTCCCGATCCCACTTGCCCGAACTCTCCCACTTACCAAACTCTTATCTTTGCACTCTGACCTGCCGCTGCACTCCGAGGGGTCTTGGGGCTCTACACTCCCTAGCCTGGTGACCCGTCTCCCCACAGTTGAAGCAAGTCCATTTTGTTCCTCTGGGTCCCTGTGCGGGGTGTCCCAGAGGCCCTCAGGTTCCTTCCTGATACTTAGGTGGACTTTCTGTCTTCCAGACCGGAGGATCATATGCCCTGGCGTGTGCCTGATAGGCATGCAACTTGCCCTTCTATCTATTTTGGTCTTGTTGCCACGCCACTGTCATTCTCCGCAGTATCCATGCTTCATTATGAGTAGTATCAGCGGGGTCATACATCTGATAAGCGCGTTGGGCTGATTTGGTAGCCTGTGAGATTATAGACTGACGCCAATTGTTTTTACTTGCTCCGTCGGCTAAATTTTGCCGATCTAAATCTCCCATTACCGCACAGTAAAATACCCACAATCACTTTGCATAGTGAGTGTTCTCCCAGGGCCCGTCTAAAGTTAGCCAATTCCATCACAGGGTCCTTACTGTTGACCCCTGACACATCCTGTATAGCGGTCCACAATTCCACCAAGGTTCCTCCTCCCATTCTCTGTGTCTGCGGCATAAATAACCAAAAATAACCGGTTCCAGACACATAGTTACCAATTTCCTTTGTTCCGCCTTGTCTAATCCGTGGGTCTCAGAGGCCTGTTAACTGATGCTTTCCATAATTCGAAACTATTTTTCCCTTCATATTTAGTGATACCTTTGGAAATTTCACTTAGTGGGAGACACTCAACGGGGTGGCGAACCGTATCGGCACGTCACCCTCGGCGCGCGTACCCCTAGTAGTTCTCATGGGATTCATGGGGACCTGACATGCTGGGGAGTCAGGGGCTTAAGGTGGGGGCCTTCCCTTTTCCTCTAATTCTGAGTCATGTTCATACTCACAGGCTGCCTCGGCCAAATCAGCATAGTTAATTTCGGAGCCTCCTTGGTCAGAAAAGTGCAAATCATTCCTCTGTGGGAGGATAATTGTGCTTTTAATTTATCAATTTCTTTACGGCAGGGAGTATGGTCCGATCTATCATGTTTCTCCCTTTGGGCTGACTTCAAGTCCTGGCGTTCGGTTGCCAGGCGATCTTGGGCCAATCCCGATGCCCTTAATTCTTCCTTTAACTTATTAGTCTCAAATACACTTGTGTCTACGGCTCGCAGACTAGCCGCCATATGGATGGTATATAACTGTTTTTCATCCCGGAGTTGGGTATTTCCTTCCTTTAATTCCTCTATTTCCCTTTTGACCCTTCCAATTTGCGCGTTTGCTCCTGGAGTTGGGTTCGTTCATTCCGTAACTCTTGATAACAGGCTCCCATTAGTACATATTTGTCATTTTTACCTTTCAGGGTTTTACTGGCGCCTGTTAAAATAGTTTCTAAAAATTTTTGGCCTGTGCTTTCAGTTGGCCATAACATGGACATTGTCGACACCCAACTGTGAAATTTCTGAATCATTACTCGGTTACACTGCTCTTCCCAATCTTGGGAGGTCATTTCCTTAGTTTTTTTCCCTTTTAGTCGCCATATCCTTAGTCCTGGTCCCTGACCAGTTTAACCACTGACTTTCCTTAGTCCTGGTCCCTGACCAGTTTAACCACTGACTATCCTTAGTCCTGGTCCCTGACCAGTTTAACCACTGACTATCCTTAGTCCTGGTTACTGACCAGTTTAACCACTGACTATCCTTAGTCCTGGTCCCTGACCAGTTTAACCACTGACTATGCTTCTTTGAGTACTCTTTAAATTCACAGTCCCATCTGGGTCGCCAATTTGTTGCACAAAACTCACTGTAGGTTTGTAGACGGTTTACTCGGTGGGTATTTAGTCACTATAGTCGCAACAATTTGGTGGGACTTCGAGTTTTGGAAGAAAGTCGTCAACAAACATTGCATTGAAGCCAAATAAATGTTATTTCCCAAAGTAGAATTAAAGTACAAACAATGTATAAAATAGCACAAAAGTCTCACTACTTGTGCTCGTATTACCCGTGAACAGAGGTGATCAATCTCCGCCACTGGTGTCACTCCGCCACTCGAGAGAGAGAGAGAGAGAGAGAGAGAGAGCGAGGGAGTGGTTCCTAGGTTCTCGCTGCCTAGGTGGGGTTTTACATAGAAACATAGAAAATAGGTGCAGGAGCAGGCCATTCAGCCCTTCGAGCCTGCACCACCATTCAATATGATCATGGCTGATCATGCAACTTCAGTACCCCATTCCTGCTTTCTCTCCATACCCCTTGATCTCTTTAGCCGTAAGGGCCACATCTAACTCCCTTTTGAATATATCTAATGAATTGGCCTCAACAACTTTCTGTGGTAGAGAATTCCACAGGTTCACAATTCTCTGAGTGAAGAAGTTTCTCCTCATCTCGGTCGTAAATGGCTTACCCCTTATCCTTAGACTGTAACCCCTGGTTCTGGACTTGCCCAACATTGGGAACATTCTTCCTGCATCTAACCTGTCCAATCCCGTCAGAATTTTAAATGTTTCTATGAGGTCCCCTCTCATTTTTCTAAATTCCAGTGAATATAAGCCTAGTCGATCCAGTCTTTCTTCATATGTCAGTCCTGCCATCCCGGGAATCAGTCTGGTGAACCTTTGCTGCACTCCCTCAATAGCAAGAATGTCCTTCCTCAGATATGGAGACCAAAACTGTACATATTATTCAAGGTGTGGCCTCACCAAGGCCCTGTACAACTGCAGTAAGACCTCCCTGCTCCGATACTCAAATCCCCTAGCTATGAAGGCCAACACGCCATTTGCCTTCTTCACCGCCTGCTGTACCTGCAGGCCCACTTTCAATGACTGATGTACCATGACACCCAGGTCTCGTTGCACCTCCCCTTTTCCTAATCTGTCACCATTCAGATAACATTCTGCCTTACTGTTTTTGCCACCAAATTGGATAACCTCATATTTATCTACATTATACTGCATCTGCCATGCATTTGCCCAATCACCTAACCTGTCCAAGTAATCCTGCAGCCTTTTAGCATCCTCCTCACAGCTCACACCGCCACCCAGTTTAGTGTTATCTGCAAACTTGGAGATATTACATTCAATTCCTTCGTGCAAATCATTCATGTATATTGTAAATAGCTGGGGTCCCAGCACTGAACCTTGAGGTTCCCCACTAGTCACTGCCTGCCATTCTGAAAAAGACCCGGTTATTCCTATTCTTTGCTTCCTGTCTGCCAACCAGTTCTCTATCCATGTCAATACATTACCCCAATACCATGTGCTTTAATTTTGCACACTAATCTCTTGTGTGGGACCTTGTCAAAAGCCTTTTGAAAGTCCAAATACACCACATCCACTGGTTCTACCTTGTCCACTCTACTAGTTACATCCTCAAAAAATTCTAGAAGATTTGTCAAGCATGATTTCCCTTTCATAAATCCATGCTGACTTGGACCGATCCTGTCACTGCTTTATAAATGCGCTGCTATTACGTCTTTAATAATTGATTCCAACATTTTCCCCACTACCGATGTCAGGCTAACCAGTCAATAATTCCCTGTTTTTTCACTCCCTCCTTTTTTAAAAAGTGGGGTTACATTAGCTATCCTCCAATCCATAGGAACTGATCCAGAGTCTATAGAATGTTGGAAAATGACCACCAATGCATCCACTATTTCTAGGGCCACTTCCTTAAGTACTCTAGGATGCAGACTATCAGGCCCTGGGGATTTATCAGCCTTCAATCCCACCAATTTCCCTAACACAATTTCCTGACTAATAAGGATTTCCTTCAGTTCCTCCTTTTCGCTGCACCCTCAAACCACTAGTATTTCCGGAAGGTTATTTGTGTCTTGCTTAGTGAAGACAGAACCAAAGTATTAGTTCAATTGGTCTGCCAGTTCTTTGTTCCCCATTATGAATTCACCTGATTCTGACTGCAAGGGACCTACTTTTGTCTTCACTAATCTTTTTCTCTTCACATATCTATCGAAGCTTTTGCAGTCAGTTTTTATGTTCCCTGCAAGTTTACTCTCATACTCTATTTTCCCCCTCCTAATTAAACCCTGAGTCCTTCTCTGCTGAATTCTAAATTTTCCTGGTTTATACTATTCTATAATCTGCCCATCTCTTCAATTACACATTCGTCTGTCATGATGAT
Source organism: Pristiophorus japonicus (assembly GCF_044704955.1). Classification (NCBI taxonomy): domain Eukaryota; kingdom Metazoa; phylum Chordata; class Chondrichthyes; family Pristiophoridae; genus Pristiophorus; species Pristiophorus japonicus. The sequence continues at coordinate 252,268,228 of NC_091982.1, forward strand.
TAGTTTATCCTTGTTACTGGTGATGCTAAGGGAAGATTGACTGAACTTCAGTTTCAATTGGTAATTCACTTCTATGTTCAAGGCACTTTAATCTTACTCTTGGGTCTTCCCACCTTATGTTGCCATAGCCTGCATATTTCTACACCCATCAAACACTTCCAGGGCCGGGATAGCACGGGTTAGATACAGAGTAAAGCTCCCTCTACACTGTCCCATTCAAACACTTCCAGGGCAGGTACAGCACGGGTTAGATACAGAGTAAAGCTCCCTCTACACTGTCCCATCAAACACTCCCAGGGCATGTACAGCATGGGTTAGATACAGAGTAAAGCTCCCTCTATACAGTCCCATCAGACACTCCCAGGGTAGATACAGCACGGGTTAGATGCAGAGTAAAGTCCCCTCTACACTGTACCATCAAACATGCCGAGGGCAAGTACAGCACGGGTTAGATACAGAGTAAAGCTCCCTCCAAACAGTCCCATCAAACAGTCCAAGGGCAGATACTGCACAGGTTAGGTACAGAGTAAAGCTCCCTCTAAAGTGTCCCATCAAACACTCCCAGGGTAGGTACAGCAAGGGTTAGATACAGAGTAAAGCTCCCTCTGCACTGTACCATCAAACACTCCCAGGGCAGGAATAGCACGGGGTAGATACAGAGTAAAGCTCCCTCCACACTGTCCCATCAAACACACCCAGGGCAGGTACAGCACGGGGTAGATACAGAGTAAAGCTCCCTCTACACTGTCCCCATCAAACAGTCCAGGGCAGGTACAGCACGGGGTTAGATACAGAGCAAAGCTTCCTCTAAACTGTAGCATCAAACACTCCCAGGGCAGGTACAGCACGGGGTTAGATACAGAGCAAAGCTCCCTCTACAGTGTCCCCATCAAACACTCCCAGGGCAAGTACAGCACGGGGTTAGATAAGAATAAAGCTCCCTCTACACTGTACCATCAAACATTCCCAGGGCAGGTACAGCACAGGTTAGGTCCAGAGTAATGCAATCAAGCAGACGCAACATGGATTCATGAAGGGGAAATCATGTTTAACTAATTTACTGGAATTCCTTGAGGATATAACGAGCATGGTGGATAGAGGTGTACCTATGGATGTAGTGTATTTAGATTTTCAAAAGGCATTCGATAAGGTGCCACACAAAAGGTTACTGCAGAAGATAAAGGTACACGGAGTCAGAGGAAATGTATTAGCATGGATAGAGAATTGGCTGGCTAACAGAAAGCAGAGAGTCGGGATAAATGGGTCCTTTTCGGGTTGGAAATCGGTGGTTAGTGGTGTGCCACAGGGATCGGTGCTAGGACCACAACTGTTTACAATATACATAGATGACCTGGAAGAGGGGACAGAGTGTAGTGTAACAAAATTTGCAGATGACGCAAAGATTAGTGGGAAAGTGGGTTGTGCAGAGGACACAGAGAGGCTGCAAAGAGATTTAGAAAGGTTAAGTGAATGGGCTAAGGTTTGGCAGATGGAATACAATGTCGGAAAGTGTGAGGTCATCCACCTTGAGAAAAAAAACAGTAAAAGGGAATATTATTTGAATGGGGAGAAATTACAACATGCTGCGGTGCAGAGGGACCTGGGGGTCCTTGTGCATGAATCCCAAAAAGTTAGTTTGGAGGTGCAACAGGTAATCAGGAAGGCGAATGGAATGTTGGCCTTCATTGCGAGAAGGATGGCGTACAAAAGTAGGGAGGTCCTGCTGCAACTGTACAGGGTATTGGTGAGGCCGCACCTGGAGTACTGCGTGCAGTTTTGGTCACCTTACTTAAGGAAGGATATACTAGCTTTGGAGGGGGTACAGAGACGATTCACTAGGCTGATTCCGGAGATGATAGATTGAGTAGACTGGGTCTTTACTCGTTGGAGTTCAGAAGGATGAGGGGTGATCTTATAGAAACATTTAAAATAATGAAAGGGATAGACAAGATAGAGGCAGAGAGGTTGTTTCCACTGGTCGGGGAGACTAGAACTAGGGGGCACAGCCTCAAAATACGGGGGAGCCAATTTAAAACCGAGTTGAGAAGGAATTTCTTCTCCCAGAGGGTTGTAAATCTGTGGAATTCTCTGCCCAAGGAAGCAGTTGAGGCTAGCTCATTGAATGTATTCAAGTCACAGATAGATAGATTTTTAACCAATAAGGGAATTAAGGGTTATGGAGAGCGGGCGGGTAAGTGGAGCTGAGTTCACGGCCAGATCAGCCATGATCTTGTTGAATGGCGGAGCAGGCTCGAGGGGCTAGATGGCCTACTCCTGTTCCTAATTCTTATGTTCTTATGTTCTCCCTCTACACTGTGCCATCAAACACTTCCAGGGCAGGTACAGCATGGGTTAGATACAGAGTAAAGCTCCCTCTACACTGTCCCCATCAAACACTCCTAGGGCAGGTACAGCATGGGTTAGATACAGAGTAAAGCTCCCGCTACACTGTCCCATCAAACAGTCCCAGGGCAGGTACAGCACAGCTTAGCTACAGAGTAAAGCACCCTCTACACTGTCCCATCAAACACTCCCAGGGCAGATACTGCAGAGGTTAGATACAGAGTAAAGCTCCCTCTACAGTGTCCCATCAAACACTCCCAGGGTAGGTACAGCATGGGTTAGATACAGAGTAAAGGTCCCTCTGCACTGTACCATCAAACACTCCCAGGGCAGGTGCAGCACGAGTTATATACAGAGTAAAGCTGCCTCTACACTGTCCCATCAAACACTCCCAGGGCAGGTACAGCACGGGGTTAGATACAGAGTAAAGCTCCCTCTACAGTTTCCCATCAAACACAACCAGGGTAGTTACAGCATGGGTTATGTTGTGTATCTATAAAGCATGCACTCCCATGTTCCGCCACCAGGGAGCGCATCCCCTGAAGTCCCAAGGGATCCCACCACCCCTTGGGAGCACTGTATTTAGGCCAGTTCCTCACTCTGGAGTGTCTCTTATTAAAGACTGAGGTCACTGTTACTTTAACCTCCCTGTGTGCAGCTTCATCTGTGTTAGGAACACAATAAACTGGCGACGAGTATACGAATCCAACGCAAAGATGCAGCAAACTGTGGGCACCCTGGAGAAGTTCTGGAAGGGTGAGGACTGGGAAGCCTATGTCAAACGGCTAGACCAGTACTCTGTAGCCAATGAGCTGGACGGAGAAGAAAGCGCTGCAAAAAGGAGAGCGGTCCTCCTCACAGTCTGCGGGGCACCGACCTACAGCCTCATGAAGAGTCTTCTGGCATCGGTGAAACTCACAGATAAGTCATATGAGGAGCTGTGTACACTGGTTCGGGAGCATCTTAACCCTAGGGAGAGCGTGCTGATGGCGAGGTATCGGTTCTACACGTGCCAACGATCTGAAGGTCAGGAAGTGGCGAGCTACGTCGCCGAGCTAAGTCGACATGCAGGACAATGTGAGTTTGATGGCTACCTGGAGCAGATGCTCAGAGACTTTTTTGTACTGGGCATTGGCCACTAGACCATCCTACGAAAACTTTTGACTGTAGAGACACCGACCCTCAGTAAGGCCATTGTGATAGCACAGGCGTTTATGGCCACCAGTGATAACACCAAACAAATCTCTCAGCACACAAGTGCAGGCAATGTTCATAAATTAACTGGAACTGTGTTTGCGAGCAGAAATGTACAGGGCAGAACCCACGAGTCTGCAACTGCCAGCAGGCCTCAGGTGACCCAGATGACTCAGAGTCCGCAACAAAGGATGAATGCAAGGCAACTCACACCTTGTTGCCGTTGTGGAGGCTTCCATTCAGCCTATTCATGCCGCTTCAAAGGGTATGTTTGCAAGAGCTGTGGAACAATGGGGCACCTCCAACGAGCTTGCAGACGAGCTGCAAGCTCTGCAAAACCCGCTAACCACCACGTGGCAGAGGAAGGTCGGTCCATGGTGGATCAACGCAATTTCGAGCCTCAGAGAGAGGAGGCAGATGCTGACGTACACGGGGTGCACACATTCTCGATGAAATGTCCACCTATAATGCTAAATGTAAAATTGAATGGGTTACCCGTAGCCATGGAACTGGACACTGGCACTAGCCAAACCATCATGAGTAAAAAGATGTTTAAGAGACTGTGGTGCAACATGGCACTCAGACGAGCCTTGAGCCCCATCCACACGAAACTGAGAACGTACTCCAAAGAGTTCATCACCGTCCTGGGCAGCGCCATGGTCAAGGTCACCTACGAGGGCATGGTGCACGAACTGCCACTCTGGATTGTCCCGGGCGATGGCCCCACATTGTTTGGAAGGAGCTGGCTAGGCAAAATCCGCTGGAACTGGGATGACATCCGAGCGCTATCACATGTCGATGAGGCCTCATGTACCCAGGTTCTTAAATTTCCTTCCCTTTTTGAGCCAGGCATTGGAAACTTTTCTGGGGTGAAAGTGCGGATCCACTTAGTCCCAGAGGCACGACCCATTCACCACAAGGCTCGAGCGGTACCTCACATGATGAGGGAGAGAGTGGAAATCGAGCTGGACAGGCTACAACGCAAGGGCATCATCTCCCCAGTGGAATTCAGCGAGTGGGCCAGCCGATTGTTCCAGTACTCAAAAGTGATGGCACGGTCAGGATTTGCGGCGATTATAAAGTAACTATTAATCGTTTCTCGCTACAGGACCCAATAACCGCTTCCTAAGGCAGTCGACCTATTTGCGACGCTGGCAGGAGGCAAGACGTTCACCAAGCTCGACCTGACTTTGGCCTACATGAAGCAGGAGCTGGAGGAGTCTTCGAAGGGCCTCACCTGCATCAACACGCACAAGAGACTGTTCATCTACAACAGATGCCTGTTTGGAATTCGGTCGGCTGCAGCGATCTTCCAGAGAAACATGGAAAGCCTACTCAAGTCGATACCACGCACGGTGATTTTTCAGGACGACATATTGGTCACGGGTCGGGACACCGTCAAGCACCTACAAAACCTAGAGGAGGTCCTCCAGTGACTGGATCGCGTAGGGCTGCGACTGAAGAGGTTGAAATGCGCTTCTTGGCCACAAAAGTGGAGTTTTTGGGGAGTACGATCACGGCGGATAGCATTCGGCCCACAGACGCCAAGACAGAGGATATCAGGAACACACCCAGGCCACAGAACGTCACGGAGTTGCGGTCGTACCTGGGACTCCTCAACTATTTTGGCAACTTTCTACCAGGGTTAAGCACCCTTTTAGAGCCCCTACATGTGTTATTGCGTAAAGGTGAGAACTGGGTATGGGAAAAAAAAACAAAGAATTGCTTTTGAGAAAGCCAGAAACATTTTATGCTGCAACAAGCTGCTTGTATTGTATAACCTGTGTAAAAGACTTGTGCTAGCATGTGATGCGTCGTTGTACGGAGTCGGGTGTGTATTACAACAAGCTAACGTTGTGGGGAAGTTGCAACCTGTCGCCTATGCCTCCAGAAGCTTGTCTAAGGCTGAGAGGGCCTACAGCATGATTGAGAAGGAGGCATTAGCGTGTGTGTTCGGGGTATAGAAAATGCATCAGCACCTGTTTGGCCTCAAATTTGAGATGGAAACAGATCACAAGCCCCTCACATCCCTGTTCGCTGAAAACAAGGGGATAAATACTAATGCCTCAGCCCGCATACAAAGGTGGGCACTCACGCTATCAGCCTATAACTGTACCATCCGCCACAGGCCAGGCACCGAGAACTGTGTGGATGCTCTCAGTCGGCTACCATTGCCCAGCACAAGGGTGGAAATGGCGCAGGCTGCAAACTTGTTGATGGTGGCGCAGCCCGCAGACTTGTTGCTGGTCACGGAAGCGTTTGAAAATGATAAATCACCTGTCACGGCCCGCCAGATTAGGACTTGGACCAGCCAAGATCCTCTGCTGTCTCTGGTAAAAAACTGTGTACTGAATGGGAGCTGGGCCAGCATCCCCGTTGAAATGCAAGAGCTAATCAAGCCGTTCCAGCAGCGAAAGGATGAGCTGTCCATTCAGGCAGACTGCCTGTTGTGGGGTAACCGCGTAATGCTACCCAAAAAGGGCAGGGAGACATTCATCTCGGATCTCCACAGCACACACCAAGGTATAGTAATGATGAAAGCGATAGCCAGATCTCACGTTGGGTGGCCCAATATCGACTCTGACTTAGAGTCCTGTGTACAGCAATACAGCGTATGTGCTCAGTTGAGCAACGCGCCCAGAGAGGCACCACTAAGTTTGTGGTCCTGGCCCTCCAGACCATGGTCGAGGATCCATGTCGACTCTGCGGGCCCATTTCTCGGTAAAATGTTCCTGGTGGTGGTGGATGCTTTTTCAATTGAAAGCCCGAGGGCCATGTTTGCCACCCACGGCCTGCCTGACATACTGGTCAGTGACAATGGGCCATGTTTCACCAGTGCCGAATTTAAAGAATTCATGACCCGCAATGGGATCAAACCTGTCACCTAGGCCCCGTTTAAACCAGCCTCCAATGGGCAGGCAGAGCGGGCAGTACAAGCAATCAAACAGAGCCTTAAACTAGTCACAGAAGGCTCACTCCAAACCCACCTGTCCCGAGTACTGCTCAGTTACTGCACGAGACCCCACTCGCTCACAGGGGTGCCCCCGGCTGAGATACTCATGAAAAGGACACTTAAAATCAGACTGTCGCTGGTTCACCCCGACCTGCATGATCAGGTAGAGAGCAGGCGGCAGCAACAAAATGTAAATGATTGTCGCGCCACTGTGTCACGGGAAATTGATCTGAATGACCCTGTGTATGTGCTAAACTATGGACATGGTCCCAAGTGGATCACGGGCACGGTGATAGCTAAAAAAGGGATTAGGGTGTTTGTAGTCAAACTAGACAATGGACAAATTTGCACAAAGCATCTGGACCAAAGGAGGCTGCGGTTCACAGACTGCCCTGAACAACCCACAGCAGACACCACCTTTTTCGAGCCCACAGCACACACCCAAAGGATCAACGACACCATCCTGGACCAGGAAATCGAACCCATCACGCCCAACAGCCCAGCAAGGTCAGGCTCACCCAGCAGCCCTGCAGGGCCAACAACACGCCAGCCCAGCGAGGGAATAGCCAACACACCAGAACAGACATTTGTACCGAGGCGGTCGACCAGGGAAAGAAAGGCTCCCGACCGCCTCACCTTGTAAATAGTTTTCACTTTGACTTTGCAGGGGAGTGATGATGTGTATCTGTAAAGCATGCACTCCCATGTTCCGCCACCAGGGAGTGCATCCCCTGAAGTCCCAAGGGAGCCCTGCATCCCTTGGGAGCACTGTATATAAGCTGGCCCCTAAGGCCTGTTCCTCACTTTGGAGTGTCTTAATAAAGACTGAGGTCACTGTTACTTTAACCTCCCTGTGTGCGGCCTCATCTGTGTTAGAAATCCAATAGGTTAGATACAGAGTAAAGCTCCCTCTGCACTGTCCCCATCAAACAGTCCAGGGCAGGTACAGCACGGGGTTAGATACAGAGTAAAGCTCCCTCCACATTGTACCAGTAAACACTCCCAGGGCAGGTACGGCATGGGGTTAGATACAGAGTAAAGCTCCCTCTACACTGTACCATCAAACACCCCCAGGGTAGGTACAGTACAGGTTAGGTACAGAGTAAAGCTCCCTCTACAGCGTCCAATCAAACACTTCCAGGGTATGTACAGCCCGGATTAGATACAGAGTAAAGTTCCCTCTGCACTGTCCCCATCAAACAGTCCAGGCAGATACAGCACGGGGTTACATACAGAGGAAAGCACCCTCTACACTGTACGATCAAACACTCCCAGGGCAGAAATAGCACAAGTTAGATACAGCATAAAGCTCCCACTACACTGTCCCATCAAGCACTCCTAGGACAGGTACAGCACGGGTTAGATACAAAGTAAAGCTCCCTCCACACTGTCCCATCAAACACACCCAGGGCAGGTACAGCACGGTTTAGACACAGAGTAAAGCTCCCTCTACACTGTCCCATCAAACACTCCAAGGGTAGGTACAGCACGGGTTAGGTACAGAGTAAAGCTCACTCTACACTGTGCCATCAACAATCCCAGGGCAGGTACAGCATGGGTTAGATACAGTGTAAAACTCGCTCTACACTGTCCCATCAAACACTCCCAGGGCAGGTACAGCCCAGGTTAGATACAGAGTAAAGCTCTCTCTACACTGTCCCATCAAACACTCCCAGGGCACGTACAGCCCAGGTTAGATACAGAGTAAAGCTCCCTCTACATTGCCCATCAAGCACTCCCAGTGTAGATACAGTACGGGTCAGATGCAGAGTAAAGCTCCCTCTACACTGTCCCATCAAACATTCACAGGACTCTTGTGGATTGAACCCACAAGCCCAGGATTCCAATTGCAGCCAGGTTGCAAGATGGACATCCCCATGTGGTGGGCGGGTCCATGGGATGGTCGTGCCAATGGGGCGGGCGTGTTGATGCAGTGTGTGTAAGATGCGGTGCTCGAGTGATGGGTTGCTCATTTATAACCAAAGCTGCTCCTGTAACTGTTGGCCAGTGCTGGGGTGATGCTGGCAATTGGCAGCACCATGAAATGGCAGCCTTGTTCATTCTTCAATTCCCTCACGGGCTGAGGAGGCTCATGGCAAGAGGCACGGAACAGCTAACAGGAACTTTCAACACTTGAGGCAGAGAAAGAACAAGAAACACGCTGTTCCTCCAGATTGCTCCCCAGCTCCTCCCAGCAGCTGGCTTGAAGCCGACAGTTTCAGACGCCTGGATGGAGGTCCAAGGCATGCCCTTTGATCGGTGCCTGTTGCATGGAGAACTGGGAGAGGTGGGGAGGGGCGGGAGATGGGGACCAATTGGATCCCGCAAGAAGTGGCTCAGGCCAATGATCGGGCGGGGCCTCACTGGGGTGGACCTGTCACCCAACCGATGGACCAATGGCGGGAGAGTGGGGCCGGGGTGCAAACAGGGATGAAACCTCCAGGAACACATCCAACCAGAGATGGAAACGCCGAATCGAGGTTGAGAGGGAGAAGTAAGAAGCGATTCACACCACAAGGTCGTATTGCAAACCTCATTTGACCTGATCTGAAGTTACAACTGCTTTGAATTAAATTGTAGCTGTAAACAATGTGAAGAATTGCTTCCAATGTTAGAATTGGACTTCGTCCCCGCCATCTGTGGACTCAGATTCTTGGAGTCAAAGTGGTGTAAACAGATTGGGTCTGATCACGGGTCAGTTCAACTCAATCCCTTCAGGACAAACCCGGCTAAATGGTGAGAAGCTGGGAACTGTGCGGGAGCGGAGAGATTTAGGGGTCCAAGTACAGGAATCACTAAAAGCCAGTGGACAGGCACAAAAAATAATTTAAAAGGCTATTGGGATTTTGGCCCTTAGCTCCAGGAGTCTGAAATACAAAGGGGTGAAACTGATGTTACAATTGAATAATGCTCTGGTCAGACCCCCTCTGGAGTATCCGTGTTGAGTTCTGGGCCCCGCCCCTCAGGGAGGGTAGATTGGCCTCGGAGGGGGAGCAGCGCAGATTCAGCAGAGTAATACCGGGGTTAAAAGGGTTAAATTATGAGGACAGGTTGCATAGACTTGATGGCAGATGACCAAAAGTTTGGACTAAGAGGTAGGTTTTAAGAAAGGTCTTAAGGAGGAGAGAGAGGTAGAGAGGCGGAGAGGATTAGGGAGGGTGTTCCAGAGCTAAGGGCCCAGGCAGCTGAAGGCACGGCCAATGACGGTGGAGCGATTATAATCAGGGATGCTCAAGAGGACAGAATTTGAGGAGCGCAGAGATCTCGGGGGGGTTGTGAGGCTGAAGGAGATTACAGAGGGGCGAGGCCATAGAGGGATTTGTAAACAAGGCTGAGAATACTAAATCAAGGCATTGCTTAAGAACATATAAGAATATAAGAAAAAGGAGCAGAATTAGGCAATTCGGCCCCTCGAGCCTGCTCCACCATTCAATGAGATCATGGCTGAACTACCTCAACTCCACTTTCCCGCCTGATCTCCATATGCCTGGATTCCCCAATATACAAAAATCTATTGATCTCTGTCTTGAGTATACTCAATGACTTGAGCATCCACAGCCCTCTGGGGTAGAAAATTCCAAAAATTCACCACTCTCTGAGTGAAGAAATTTCTCCTCATCTCAGTCCTAAATGGCCGATTCCTTAGTCTGAGTCTGTGACCCCTGGTTCTAGACTGGTGAACCTTCATTGCACAGTTCCCGAAGGTGCTGACTCTCCCTGGGGTACAATTCCTGAAGGTGCTGACTCTCCCCGGGGTACAATTCCTAAAGGTGCTGACTCTCCCCAGGGTACAGTTTCTGAAGGTGCTGACTCTCTCAGAATTCATGAAGGTGCTGACTCTCCCTGGGGTACAGTTCCTGAAGGTGCTGAGTCTTTCTGGGGTACAGTTCCTGAAGGTGCTGACTCTCCCTGGGGTACAGTTCCTGAAGGTGCTGACTCTCCCTGGGGTACAGTTCCTGAAGGTGCTGACTCTCCCTGGGGTACAGTTCCTGAAAATACTGACTCTCCCTGGGGTACAGTACCTGAAGGTGCTGACTCTCCCTGGGGTACAGTACCTGAAGGTGCTGACTCTCCCTGGGGTACAGTTCCTAAAGGTGCTGACTCTCCCTGGGGTACAGTTCCTGAAAGTGCTGACTCTCCCTGGGGTACAGTACCTGAAGGTGCTGACTCTCCCTGGGGTACAGTTCCTAAAGGTGCTGACTCTCCCTGAGGTACAGTTCCTGAAGGTGATGACTCTCCCTGGGGTACAGTTCCTGAAGTTGCTGACTCTCCCTGGGGTACAATTCACTACAGCTGACTGTATATTCTGTATATTTAACCTGCAGGCTGTATTATATCACCACAAAGATCTACTTTCAGCATCTAATTATCTAACATAAGAAATAGGAGCAGGAGTAGGCCATTTTGCCTCTCGAGCCCGCTCCACCATTCAATAAGATCATGTCTGATCTGATCATGGACTCAGCTCCACTTCCCTGCCCACTCTCCATAACCCTTTACTCCCTGATCGCTCAAAAATGTGTCTATCTCTGCCTTAAATATATTCAATAACCCAGCCTCCATAGCTCTCTGGGGTAGAGAATTCCATAGATTTACGACCCTTGGAGAGAAGGAATTCCTCCTCATCTGAATTCTAATGGACGGCCCCTTAGTCTGAAACTATGCCCCCTAGTTCTAGATTCCCCCACGAGTCTACCTTTTCTGGTGAACCTTCGTTGCACGCCCTCTAAGGCAAGTATATCCTTCCTTAGGTAAGGAGACCCAAACTGTGCACAGTACTCCAGGTGTGGCCTCACCAAATCCCCATGTAATTGCAGCAAGACTTCCTTACCGTTATACGCCAACCCCCTTGCAATAAAGTCTAACATACCATTTGTCTTCTTAATTGCTTGCTGTACCTGCGTGTTAACTTTCTGCGATTCATGTGCAAGGACACCCAGCTCCCTCTGAATTATAACATATATCACCTTTTTAAAAATATTCTGCTCTTCCATTCTTTCTGCCAAACTAGTGATCATAAACATAAGATAGTCACTAATAAATCCAACAGGGAATTCAGAAGAAACTTCTTTACCCAGAGAGTGATGAGAATGTGGAACTCGCCATAATAGTAAAGGATCCTGTAGGGAAGAGTGATCATAACATGATAGAATTCCACATTCAGTTTGAGGGTGAGTAACTTGGGTCTGGAACTCGTGTCTTAAACCTAAATAAAGGCAATTACAAAGGTATGAAGACAGAGTTGGCTAAAATAGATTAAAAGGCAAGATGGTAGATGAGCAGTGCATATAAGGAGATATTTCATACTTCTCAACAAAGATATATTCCACTGAGAAGGAAAGAATCTATGAGGAGGATGAACCATCCGTGGCTAACTAAGGAAGTTAAGGATGGTATCAAATTGAAAGAAAAGGCATACACTGTTACGAACATAAGAATATAAGAACATAATAATTAGGACCAGGAGTCGGCCATTCGGCCCCTTGAGCCTGCTCCTCCATTCAACAAGATCATGGCTGATCTTCTAGCTCAAATCCACAGTCTTGCACATCCCTTAATATCCAAAAATCTATCGATCTCTGTCTTGAATATACTCAACGACTAAGCAAAGATTAATAGTAGGCCGGAAGATTGGAAACATTTTAGAAACACAGGATGACTAAAAAAATAATAAAGAGGGAGAAAATAGATTAAGAGAGTAAACTAGAAAGAATATAATAACAGACAGTAAGAGCTTCTAAAATTATATAAAAAGGAAGAGAGTAGCTAAAGTAAATTTTGGTCCCTTAGAGGATGAGACTGTGGAATTAATAATGGGAAACAAGGAAATGCCAGAGACTTTGATCAAATATTTTATATGAACATAAGAATATAAGAATTAGGAGCAGGAGGAGGCCATTCAGCCCCTCGAGCCTGCTCCGCCATTCAGTAAGATCATAGCTGATCTTCTACCTCAACTCCACTTTACTGCACTATCCCCATATTCGTTGATTCCCTTAATATCCAAAAATCTATCGATCTCTGTCTTGAATATACTCAAAGACTGAGCCTCCACAGCTCTCTGGGGTAGAGAATTCCAAAGATACACATTATATCAGTCTTCACAGTAGAAGACACTATGTAGCCTTATTTTAGAGCGCATATCTATGAAGGGGTTGACATGAAGAAAGGTTGAGTAGGTTGGGCCTGTACACATTGGAGTTTAGAAGAATGAGAGGTGATCTTATCAAAACATATAAGATACTGAGGGCGCTCGACAAAGTAGACTCGTGGGGGAATCTAGAACTAGAGGGCATAGTCTCAGAATAAGAATTCAGATGAGGAGGAATTCCTTTTCTCCGAGGGTCGTAAATCTGTGGAATTCTCTATCTCAGAGAGCTGTGGAGGCTGGGTTATTGAATATATTTAAGGTGGAGATAGACAGATTTTTGAGCGATAAGGGAGTAAAGGGTTATGGGGAGTGGGCAGGGAAGTGGAGCTGAGTCCATGATCGGATCAGCCATGATCTTATTGAATGGTGGAGCAGGCTCAAGGACAGGCTTTTTGGCTCCATGTTTATTCCTTCCTCCAAAAATTGGTTTTCCTCTTAAATTAAAGAGTTGAAATGAGTTTCTGATCCCAGGACAGTAAGTTTACATCTGGTAGAGAAACCTTGGATTGTTCCAGCCGAGGAAATAATTAGATACTGATCGTATTGTATAGGGTTAATCACATAGGGTTAGTTATGATATTCCGACATTTACATTGTGTGTTCTGATGGATGCCTCGTGGAATGTTGTTGATGCAGAGAGAGAGAGAGAGAGAGAGAGAGACCTTGATGCGCACACCATCTTGTTTATGGCACGGTTGGTGCCTTGAGATCTCATGCTTTGTGGAAGAACAGCTGGGGCCTTACAGATTAGGCGTTGGCCATAAGCCACATGCACCCATGCTTGTTCAATAGTATAAAGGAACGGAACTGTCCAGTAGCTCTTTGAACTTCACCTTGGACCGTGATTCGCGAGCGGTGCCGGGATCCCCAATGCTCCTGACCAGCTGTCATTGCGGAGTTCCCGACGGGCCGAAGGCCGTGAGCTTTGTTGCATCTTATCATACTCCTCTTTTCTTCATAAACTGTATTATTATGTTTCTTTTCTCTCAGTAAATGGTGTTTTATCTTTACTTCATTTGTCTTGTCTCTTATTCATCCCCACATTTATCCAGATCCCGAACCTGGGTCTATTATTATCGATCCAAAACACTGATAGGAGATCTTTGTGGTGATATAATACAGCCTGCAGGTTAAATATACAGAATATACAGACAGCTGTAGTGAATTGTACCCCAGGGAGAGTCAGCACCTTCAGGAACTGTACCCCAGGGAGAGTCTGCACCTTCAGGAACTGTACCCCAGGGAGAGTCAGCACCTTCAGGAACTGTACCCCAGGGAGAGTCAGCACCTTCAGGAACTGTACCCAGGGAGAGTCAGCACCTTCAGGAACTATACCCCAGGGAGAGTTAGCACCTTCAGGAACTGTACCCCAGGGAGAGTCAGCACCTTCAAGAACAGTACCCCAGGGAGAGTCAGCACCTTCAGGAACTGTATCCCAGGGAGAATCAACACCTTCAGGAACTGTACCCCAGGGAGAGTCAGCACCTTGAGGAACTGTATCCCAGGGAGAGTCAGCACCTTCAGGAACTGTACCCAGGGAGAGTCAGCACCTTCAGGAACTATACCCCAGGGAGAGTCAGCACCTTCAGGAACTGTACCCCAGGGAGAGTCAGCACCTTCACGAACAGTACCCCAGGGAGAGTCAGCACCTTCAGGAACAGTACCCCAGGGAGAGTCAACACCTTCAGGAACTGTATCCCAGGGAGAGTTAGCACCTTCAGGAACTGTACCCCAGGGAGAGTCAGCACCTTCAAGAACAGTACCCCAGGGAGAGTCAGCACCTTCAGGAACAGTACCCCAGGGAGAGTCAACACCTTCAGGAACTGTATCCCAGGGAGAGTTAGCACCTTCAGGAACTGTATCCCAGGGAGAGTTAGCACCTTCAGGAACTGTACCCCAGGGAGAGTCAGCACCTTCAGGAACTGTACCCCAGTGTTGATAGGAGAAGCTCTAAAGTAAACAGGAAAATTCAGCTGCTAGCAGAAGCTGTTGTTCAGACAATTTGTGTCCCGGGAGCTGTCAGAAATTGCTGTAAGCCGTCTCCCCTAATTCCCCTTTGCCTGATGACACTGGCACTGTATGTGCGTGTATTGGATTAATCCTACAAATTCACTGGGAGGACAGATGCACCAACATCAGTGTTCTCGCTCAGGCCAACATCCCCAGCATTAAAGCACTGACCACACTCGACCAGCTCCGTTGGGCGGGCCACATCGTCCGCATGCTCAACATGAGACTCCCAAAGCAAGCGCTCTACTCGGAACTCCTACACGGCAAGCAAGCCCCAAGTGGGCAGAGGAAACGTTTCAAGGGCATCCTCAAAGCCTCCTTGATCAAGTGCAACATTCCTACCGGCACCTGGTTATCCCTGGCTTAAGACCGCCCTAAGTGGAGGAAGAGCATCTGGGAGGGCGCTGAGCACCTCGAGTCTCGTCGCCGAGAGCATGCAGAAACCAAACGCAAGCAACGGAAGGAGCGTGCGGCAAACCAGACTCCCCACCCACCCCTTCATTCAACCACTGTCTGTCCCACCTGTTACAGAGATTGTAATTCCCATATTGGGCTGTACAGTCACCTGAGAACTCACTTTTAGAGTGGAAGCAAGTCTTCCTCGACTTCGAGGGACTGCCGATGATGATGATGAGACCACTGGTTTGGGGTAGCTCACCGAGCACAAAGCAGAAGGTAGAGCATTTATAAGTGGAATAAATCTGAGCCGCAATCAGCAGGCATCAGTGCCCTGGTGTGAAACACGAGTACTCGGCAAAGTGTTGACACAGAAAGCTGCTGGAGATTCAGCAAGGCAGCGTCTGGAATCAAAAAACAAAATGAAATCCCGCTGAGATGAGAGAAAGGCAGAGAGTGGATTCGCTCCCCAGCACTCCTGTGTTTGCGACTGGCCAGCTGGCTACACGTCAGGAGCATAACAGTCCGTGCACTCACAGGCTGGCCACAGTATCATGGTCAGCGAGCTTGTTTACATACGTTCAACTGGGCCCAGAAAACCAGGCAGCAGTCTGCCAGTGTCCATCTGAAAGAGCCTTCCTGGTCACTCTGTGGTAATCATCAGATCATCTATTTTACTGATGTTGGTTGAGGGATAAATATTGGCCCCGACACAGGGGAGAACTCCCCTGCTCTTCTTCCAATAGTGCCATGGGATCTTTTATGTCCACGTGAGAAGGCAGAGGGAGGTCTCAGTTTAATGTCTCATTCGAAAGATGCACTTCCAACAGTGCGGCACTCCCTCAGTGCTGCCCCTCCAACAGTACGGCGCTCCCTCAGTACTGCCCCTCCAACAGTGCGGCACTCCCTCAGTACTGCCCCTCCAACAGTACGGCACTCCCTCAGGACCACTCCTCCGACAGTGCGGAGCTCCCTCAGTACTGACCCTCCGACAGTACAGAGCACCCTCAGTACTGCCCCTCCGACAGTGCAGCATTCCCTCAGTACTGCTCCCTCCGACAGTGCAGCATTCCCTCAGTACTGCCCCTCCAACAGTACGGCACTCCCTCAGTACTGACCCTCCGACAGTACAGAGCACCCTCAGTACTGCCCCTCCGACAGTGCAGCATTCCCTCAGTACTGCCCCTCCGACAGTGCAGCATTCCCTCAGTACTGCTCCCTCCGAAGTGCAGCACTTCAACAACAACAACTTAAATTTATATAGTGCCTTTAACCAAGAAATTATGGTAGATGACCAAAAGCTTGGTCAGAGGTAGGTTTTAAGAAACATCTTCAGGAGGAGAGAGAGGTAGAGAGGCAGAGAGTTTTATAGAGGGTGTTCCAGAGCTTGGGGCCCAGGCAGCTGAAGGCATGGCCACCGATGATTGAGCGATTATAATCAGGGATGCTCAAGAGGGCAGAATTAGAGGAGCGCAGACATCTCTGAGGGTTGCGAGGCTGAAGGAGATTACAGAGATAGGGAGGGGCAAAGCCATGGAGGGATTTGCAAACAAGGATGAGAATGTTAAAATTGTGGTGTTGCTTTAGAACATATCAAAATATAAGAATTAGAAGCAGGAATAGGTCATTCGGCCCCTCGAGCCTGCTCCATCATTCAATGAGATTATGGCTTATCTTCTACCTCAACTCCACTTTCCTGCACTATCCCCATATCCCTTGATTCCCTCAATATCCAAAAATCTATCGATCTCTGTCTTGAATATACTCGAAGACTGAGCATGTACAGCCCTGTGGGCTGGAAAATTCCAAAGATTCACCACCATCTGAGTGAAGAAATTTCTCCTCATCTCAGTCCTAAATGGCCTTCCCCTTATTCTCAGCCTGTGACCCCCTGGTTCTAGACTCCCCAGCCAGAGGAAACATCCTCCCTGCATCTACCCTGTCAAGCTCTGTAAGAATTTTGTATGTTTCAATGAGATCACCTCTCATTCTTCTAAACGCTAGAGAATATAGGCCTAGTCTACTCAATCTCTCCTCATAGGACAATCCCCCCCATCCCAGGGATCAGTCTGGTGAACCATTATTGCACCCCCTCAATAGCAAGTATATCCTTCCTTAGGTAAGGAGACCAAAACTGTACACAATACTCCAGGTGCTTATACTCAAATCCTCTTGTAATAAAGGTCAACATACCATTTGCTTTCTTAATTGTTTGCTGTACCTGCATGTTAACTTTCAGTGATTGGTGTACAAGGACACCCAGGTCCCTCTGAACACCAACATTTCCCAATCTCTCACCATTTAAAAAATACTCTGCTTTTCTATGTTTCCTACCAAAGTGGAGAACTTCACATTTCTCCACATTATATTCCATTTGCCATGTTCTTACCCACTCACTTAACCTGTCTATATCCCCTTGAAGCCTCTTTGCATCCTCCTCACAACTTACATTCCCACCTAGCTTTGTATCATCAGCAAACTTGGATATATTACATTTGGTCCTCTCATCCAAATCATTGATATAGGTTGTGAATAGCTGGGGCCCAAGCACCGATTCTTGCGGTATCCCACTAGTTACAGCCTGCCAACCCGAAAATGACTCGTTTATTCCTACTCTGTGTTTTCTGTCCATTAACCAATCTTCAAACCATGCTAGTATATTAACCCCAATCTGATGAGCCCAAATTTTGTTCAATAACCTCTTGCATGGCACTTTATCGAATGCCTTCTGAAAATCCAAATAAACAACATCCACTGGTTCCCCCTTATCTATTCTGCTAGTTACAACCACTAACAGATTTGTCAAACATGATTTCCCTTTCATAAATCATTGTTGACCCTGCCCAATCCTATTGTTATTTTCGAAGTGCCCTGTTACCTCGTCCTTCATAATAGATTCTAGCATTTTCCCTACTACTGATATCAGGTTAACTGATCTGTAGTTCCCCATTTTCTCTCTCCCTCCTTTCTTAAATAGCGGGGTTACATTAACTACCTTCCAATCTGCAGGAACCGTTCTAGAATCTATGGAATTTTGGAAGATGACAACCAACGCATCCGCTATCTCTATAGCCACCTCTTTCAAAACCCTAGAATGTGGGCCATCAGATCTAGGGGATTTATCGACTTCCAGTCCCATTAATTTCTCCAGTACTATTTTTTTCCAATGCAAATTTCTTTCAGTTCTTCATTCTCACTAGACCCCTGATACTCCATTATTTCTAAAAAGTTTTTCGTGTCTTCTTCTGTGAAGACAGACACAAGTATTTGTTTAATTTCTCTGCCATTTTCTTATTCCCCATCATAATTTCTCCTGTCTCAGCCTGTAGGGGACCCACATTTACTTTCACTAATCTTTTCTTTTTTACATACCTATCAAAGCTTTACAGTCTATTTTATGTCTCTCTGATAGAGAATTCAAGCTCTGCTGCCTGGCTGCAGTTTTTGAGAAAACACAGACCACATTGCATTAAGTCATCAATCAACTTGACATTTTAGGACCTTGGGTAGCGAGCCAATTAAAGGTTAAAAGACTATCAAATGAGTCAATAAGTCAAAGAAGGCGAGTTCTTTTCTGTAAATTGAACCAGGTATAAGTACAGCCATTTTGGCCATGTGGTCTCAGAAGGACAAAGGCCTGGCTTAAAGCCAAGAGCTTGTTGCTGCTGCCAGAATAAAGTTACATTAAAACTACAATCGGAGTTCGTATTTCATTGGGAATTAAGGGATCTAACAATTTTGGTGTCACAAACACGATCGCTGAGGGAAGAAACTGAATTTTGGACATCTGACCTAGATACTGAGGTAAGGACTCCTCTTTATAAAAGTCCTCGGTCAAAAGTCTAAATTCGCCTCTCCTTCTACGCGATTCCGAAAGCCTCTGGTTGGTAGTCAGCTCGAGGTCCCATCGACGTCTAAACTTCGGCGGTGTATTAGTTAATTAATCACCAACCCACTGACCGGCTACAAAGCCTACGACTCGAGACCCCAGTAAAGAAATCAGTATTATGGCAGCAGGAGATAAGAGCAAAGAATTGCCTACAACTGTTAAAGGTGGGCAGGCACCACCTGAGGTTTTGATAGATGAAATCCTCGAACAGTTGAAAGAATACATAGAGCAACAATTCGACTTATCTAAAACCTGTATTAAGATCGAACAAAAATACGGTACCTCCAAAGGACAATGGTCCTTGGACGAGATCAAAAGGGTCTGGGGAAAAATGACCCATATGAAAAATAAAGAGTGAACTAGATGGTCCCTAGCCATTATGGGACAGATCCGAAAGCGGAATGAAATTATAATGCGTTCCCAATATGATCGAGAACTGACCAGTACAAAGGACCAATTGCAAGCTGTTTGTGCACAGCTGCGACAGAAAAGATTTGAACTTGAAAAGTCAGAAGCGGAAGTTAAAGATCTTAAAGGTGAACTTAAAGAATGGAAAAAATCATTAGGTCAAGAGACAGTAATAGGAAAAGGAAAATGTATCGGTCAATTCCCAGGGTACCCATGTGATAGAGAATTCAAGCTCTGCAGCCAGGCTGCATTTAGACAGGTTGTGAAAAAACACAGGCCACATTGCATTAAGTCATCAATCAACTTGACATTTTCGGACCTTGGGTAGCGAGCCAATTAAAAGGTTAAAAGACTATTAATTGAGCCAATAAGGTCAAAGAAGGCGAGTTCTTTTCTGTAAATTGATCCAGGTATAAGTACAGCCATTTTGACCATGTGGTCCCAGAAGGACAAAGACCTGGCTTAAAGCCAAGAACTTGTTACTGCTGCCAGAAATAAAGTGACATTAAAAACAACAATCGGAGTTCGTATTTCATTGGAAATTAAGAGATCTAACAATTTTGGCATCACGAACAGGATCGCTGAGGAAAGAAACTGAATTTTGGACATCGGACCTACATACTGAGGTAAGGACATCTCTTTTAAAAAAGTCCTCGGTCAAAAGTCTAAATTCGCCTCTCCTTCTACGCGATTCCGAAAGCCTCCGGTTTGCGAACCCTCCGGTTGGTAGTCGGCTCGAGGTCCCATAGACGTCTAAACTTCGGCGGTGTGTTAGTTAATTAATCACCGACCTATTGATCGGCTGGAAAGCCTACGACTCGAGACCCCAGTAAAGAAATTATGGCAGCAGGAGATAAGAGCAAAGAATTGCCTACAACTGTTAAAGGTGGGCAAGCTTTGCTAGATTTAATTCTCGAACAGTTGAAAGAATACATAGAGCAACAATTCAATTTATCTAAAACCTGTATTAAGATCGAACAAAAGTACGGAACCTCCAAAGGACAATGGTCCTTGGACGAGATTAAAAGGGTCTGGGGAAAAACGACCCGTATGAAAAATAAAGAGCGAACTAGATGGTCCCTAGTGGTTATGGGAAAGATCCAAAACCGGAATGAAATTATAATGCGTTCCCAACATGATCGAGAACTGACCAGTACAAAGGATCAATTGCAAGCAGTTTGTGCGCAGCTGCGACAGAAAAAGCTTGAACTTGAAAAGCTGGAAGCGGAAGTTAAAGATCTTAAACGTGAAATTAAAGAATGGAAAAAATCATTAGGTCAAGAGACAGTAATAGGAAAAGGAAAATGTATTGATCAATTCCCAGGGTACCCATGTTTGGATAAATTAAAAGCGCAAACCCAAGACACGACCGAGGAATAGATACGAATTCTGAATCCTCCGACAATACAGTGTCGGAGGATGATGAAGAATTAGGGGTGCGCTCTGCTCCATTTAAAAAAAGACGAGTTGTAGTCAAATCAGAAGAGACTGCGGATGAGAACGGAACAAAAAAACGAAGAAAAGGCTGTATGAAAAATACTTAATTCATGATCCGGCAGACCCAGAGAAAATTGATAAATGGTCCAAGGAATTGCCCAATCCAAAGAAAGGGGGAGTAAAAACATGGGACCAATTGGACCGCTTAAGAAATATATATCAACTTCATCCCTGGGACGGAGTGCAAATTTTGACCATAATGGTGCCAAAAACACAGGGAAGAAAATTGCACGACAAGATAGAAGCAGCTTTGGGGCAGGATGAGCAAGAATTAAACGCAGGATGGGAGGCGATTAAACACTGGCTGCAAGCCTTCAGTCCAGCTAAGACAGACTGGGGAAAAATTGCAGCCTGCCAACAGAAAGGAACAGAGGAGGTCCTGGAGTATGACAAGCGGTTTAGATGTATGTGGCTCAAACATTCGGGTATGAATAATACGGATGAGGAAATGGATGAACAAGTGTTTGGACCCCTGAAAGCAGCTTTCATGGCAGGTCTAAAGCCAGAACTGTCCAAAATGCTAAAGGTAGTGTTACCGGACTGGGAATGTAGAGGAACTACCTTTGCAGCATTGGTGGATCGATGTAACCAATTAGATTGGGATATGGGAGCTAAAGTCCGAGCTGTGCAGGCTATGGGATGGAAATCCCAGGATTCCGATAAACAGTTATTCGGAAAATTACCCGGAAAATGTCATTATTGTGGGAAAGAAGGTCACTGGGCCAAGATGTGCAGGGCAAAACAGCAAGGTCGTGGCTGGGGAAGAGGACGCAGCCAGGGATACAATTCAGCCAACAAGCCAGGCTTGTCACAAGATAACGACCTCATAGAAGCATTTAAGCGACTGACAATACAAAAACAGAAGGAGTTACTTGGGATAGCAAAAAATGATTAGAGCCCACCCTGGCCCCACTCCTCGCACTAATACAACAAAGGGGAGATGGGCTATATATAACTGTGAGGGTGGGCGATAAGGATGTGGACTGTCTTTTAGACACAGGGGTGGAATTAACATGCTTACCCCTACAATATGGAGACTTTTTGCCGTTGGATGGTAGGGCACGTACAGCCTATGGAGTTGGGGGTCATAAAATGGAAATTAAAAGGACAACACCGGTACTTATAGGGCTGGGTCCACATGAACTAACCACGCCGGTCTGGATAGGCCCAGTAGATCAACCCCTTTTGGGAATGGACGTTCTAATCCAAGTAGATTCATCGTTGCATTTCGAGGATGGTCGGGTGACATGGTCAATTAGAACTTTGAAGAAAGAAGAATTGAAGGAACACCCGATATGGGCTAAAGATAAGAACGATTGTGGCCTACTCCAGATGGAGCCTGCGTCATTTACAGGGACCAAGCCTCCATGCACTAAACAGTATCCCATCAGTCCAACTGCCATCGCGGGAATCTTACCGGTTATTCAGCAATTGGAGAAACAAGGGGTGCTTATTAAAACGCATAGCTCCTCCAATAGCCCCGTGTGGCCGGTACAGAAATCTAATGAGACTTGGCGTTTGACTGTCGATTATAGGAAAGCTAACCAGTGTATTGATCAAAAAGCTCCTTTGGTCGCAGATCCCTCCACCATTTTTAATGCCCTCAAACCGGAACATAAATATTTCTCGGTTATAGATATGGCCAACGGATTTTGGTCGGTGCCTCTGGCACCGGAAGTTCGACAGTGGTTTGCTTTCACGGTCCAAGGACAACAGTATACTTGGACCCGGTTACCGCAGGGTTTCCACAACAGCCCTACAGTATTCCACATGGCTTTACAAAGCCATTTGCGAGAATTACCTCCCCTGTCATCCACAGTCATCCAATATGTAGACGATATCTTGATAGCTTCAAACACGGAAGAACAGCATGAACAAGATTTACGAGCTTTGCTGGACCACCTTCGGTTGAAAGGACATAAAGCCAGCATCGACAAAGCACAAATATCCCAAGAAGAGGTTGTATACCTGGGACAAAAGATTTCACAAGGAAAGAGAGAACTTACCCAGGATAGAACTGCAGCCATTCGGGCTGCTAAAAAACCCACCACTATTCAGGAACTAAGGTCTTTTTTGGGATTGTGTAACTTTAACAGAAATTAGATTGACTCCTTCACACAGCTTGCTCAGCCATTGAATGATATTTTAAAGGGGAAACGTGCCTCTAAAGAAGCCATCACCCTCACTAAGGAACAGCAAGAGGCCTTCCTGAGTTTGAAAAAGGCTTTGTGTTCGGCACCGGCTCTGGGAATCCCCGACAGTTTACCCTGTTTGTCCATAAGAAAGAAGGATATATGACAGCTATACTGACACAAGAACATGGGGATCGGCAAAGACCTACTGGCTATTATTCGGCAAAACTGGATGTGGTAGCCCTCGGATGGGGAAGTTGCCTAAGGGCCATGGAAGTTACATGTCGAGTGGTAATGATCACTGCGGGTCTAGTCCTCGACCAAAAGCTGATTGTCAAGTGTCCCCACACCGTACACGCTTTGCTGTCTATGAATAGAATGTCTCAGGTGACAGCAGTTTTGGAAGCTCCTAACCTCCATATCGTCCGGGCCAGCCCGGTTAATCCCACAACTATGCTCCCGATGTCAGAATCGAGGGAGCAAGAGGGGGGAGAATGTGAAGAGCATGACTGCGTGGAGATTTTAAAAGAAACAGAAGAAGCAGCCTTAGCAGCAGAGGAGCCTCTGCACAACCCAGACCTCATCCTGTTTACAGATGGTTCCTCCTTTGTTGACAATGGTACCAGAAAAGCAGGATGGGTAGTTACAACCTTCTATGAGGTAGTGGCAAAAGGATGTTTACCCTCAGGAACGTCAGCACAACAGGCCGAGTTACGGGCCCTGTCAGAGGCATGTCGAATAGCAGAAGGACAGACAGCTAATGTCTACACAGATTCGCGCTATGCTTTTGGAGTCGCTCACGACTTTGGTATGTTATGGCGGAAAAGGGGATTCCTCACTGCTGCTGGTACACCTATCCGAAATGGAAAAGAAGTCCGAGACTTACTAGAGACCATACAATTACCTCAGGAAGTGTCCATCCTGAAGTGTAAGGCCCATACCAATGAAAATACCACGGAAGCACAGGGAAATGCCCTAGCCGACCAGGCAGCTAAAGATGCCGCCTCACAGGGCGTTCCCCCAGAAGAACCAACACAGATGTGCAGATTGAAAGCACTCAGGACTCTGACACGAGACCTTCAAACAGTGCAAGGCGGGTGCTCCCGAGAGGAAAAATGGACAAGGATTGAGGCAGGAATTAAGCTATGTGAAGATAGTGTCTGGAGACAAAGAGTTACCGACAAGCCAGTCGCGCCACAAGCGCTTATGCCTTTTTTAGCCCAACAGATCCACTCGTGGGGACACTTGGCCTCACAACAGATGACGGCACGGTTCCAGAAAAGCTGGTGGGGTTGAGGATTTAAAAAACATGCCCAGCTGGTAGCAGACCGCTGTGTGGTCTGCCAGAAAAATAATTCTGGACCCATCACGGTAAAGCCCCAACTGAGGCCCCCTGCCCCTGTCGGACCATTCCAGCATCTGCAGATTGATTATATATCTCTTCCTTCATGCCAAGGATACACTAACATTCTTGTCATGGTCGACAGATTCTCTAGATGGGTAGAAGCTGTCCCAACTAAAAGAGCCACAGCCAATCACACTGCAAAGATCTTGTGTAAGGATTACATTCCCCGATGGGGAGTCCCGAGTAGCATCGACTCAGATCAGGGAACACATTTCACAGGTGCTGTCTGCCAAGAAGTCTGTAGGTTACTGAACATTATGTGGGATTTACACTGTCCTTATCATCCACAATCATCAGGACAAGTAGAGCGAATGAATCGAACTCTGAAACAACAGCTTGCCAAATATCACCAAGAAGGAACACCATGGCCCCAGGCACTACCAATAGTGCTATGTAGCATTAGGGCAACCTCGAACAGAACTATAGGTCTAAGCCCATTTGAAATTATAACAGGAAGACCCATGTCGCTGCCAGGAACTATCGATTTTAAGGAAAGCTGATGTTCACTTAATGAGTGACACTTTGTTATCATACTGTCAGAACCTAACCAATGCTATTAGTTCTGGTTCCCGACAGGTATCGGCAGCTTGGGGCAATCCACCCGAAGGAGGACACAACATCATCCTGGGAGTCTGGGTGTATGTGAAAAAGTTGCATAAAGAACCTTTGGGTGCCAAGTGGGAGGGACCTTATCAAGTGTTATTGACCACCAAGGCAACTGTTAAAGTCCAAGGAAAGAAAGCCTGGATCCACACTTCACACGTTAAACGAGCACCCGTAACTGAAGCTGAAATCTAATAAGGACAATTACTTTTTGCCAAAATGTATAAATTTACTGTATTACTGATTGTAGGTATTCTAGGCATAGGCCTACTTCTTACTAGCCGACCCTCTGCACCAAAGGGAAATAGTAGGGTACCCAGGGAATTACATGTAAATACCTTTTTATATATGTCATACATTTATGCCAAACAAGGTAACATTTCTAGTTGTTGGGTATGTGCGCATATTCCTATTCACTCAAAGGGAGGGATTCCCTTGAGGCCAGTTCCCTTGAATATCTCGGAAATGGCTGAGTGGATAATTAATCAAAACAAAACAGGCAAGGCGTTTCAGGATACGGAAAACTGGGCACGTAAATGGAAGATGCAGGTTACAATCTGACTACCTTTGAAGGGGGATACCAACCCTGCTACAATAATTCCAAACAGCCCCCATTTTTTGTTATCACTAATACAATGGGAATAGGAAGACCAGGGGAATCGGTCTGTCTGATTAGAAACATCAAAGGAGGCCAAAATATGGGGTATAGTAACTGCTCCCGGAATTATAATGTAATCAAGCCACGGAACCGTCCAAACTGGGCCGATGTGGGAGTTTTTAACGCAACAGGGATTCTGAATAAAACAGATGGAAAAGCCTGGACAGGCCCCGGAGTGTTGCTGACAGAGAAACAGCTAACCTTCATTGCCTATAATGGCACCTATTGGGTGTGTGGTCACAAGGCCTACCTTTGGCTGCCCCAGAATTGGACGGGATCCTGCTATTTAGCCTACATTGTGCCTTATATGTATCATATAGAGTCACTGTTGGAACATTTACACCGTCCTAAGAGAGCTATCACAGAAACAGAGAGGTTCTTTGCCATTCTGATCCCCAGGTATGGGACCGCCAAACTGGCAAGGGAATCCATTAACATGGCATCCGTTGTGGAACGGATAGCCAATGATACCTCAGAGGCCCTAGTTAAAATCAATGCAGAAATGGTAGCAATCCGCACAGTAGCCCAACAGAATAGACTGGCCCTTGATTACATCCTGGCTGAAAAGGGAGGTACTTGCGCCCTACTCGGAACTGAGTGTTGCACATATATCCCAGATAGCTCTGAAGAAATTACCCACTTAGCGGAGCATATCCAAAAGGAGGTAGAAAAACTTAAGCTACCCCCATCATTCACTTTGTGGAGCGGAGCCTCTGAATGGCTAGGTTCAATAGGAACTTCATTGGTGGAAGATTTAATTCTAGTCGTTGTGATTATTTTACTTTTATATTGTTTGTTTATGTTGATTAAATGTTGTTGCGACCAGGCGGCTGTAGCTGCTGTCCCGCAGGTGAGACACCTTGCAGGTCCCAGCAGACCATCTGTACGTGGCACAGGGGTATGTTATGCTTAAGGGAAGGTTGTTTACTGGTTGAATTAAGATGTTGATTTGGATTAAATTGGAATAAGGTTAATTAACCTACTAAAACCAGACTTCCATTGTGGCCACGATGGAACTCGGGTTGGTGTAAATTTGTGTGGAAGCTACTAGTCCGGACATGTGGCGAAGCACGTCAACAAATTTTAGAAGGAAACTCTATTAACATGTATGAAATTATTTTGTAGAATGTTTAACCAGTGATAGCTGATGTTTTATGATTCAGTTTGTGAAAGAATCAAAGGGGGGATTGATAGAGAATTCAAGCTCTGCAGCCTGACTGCAGTTTTTGAGAAAACACAGACCACATTGCATTAAGTCATCAATCAACTTGACATTTTAGGACCTTGGGTAGCGAGCCAATTAAAGGTTAACAGACTATCAAATGAGCCAATAAGGTCAAAGAAGGTGAGTTCTTTTCTGTAAATTGAACCAGGTATAAGTACAGCCATTTTGGCCATGTGGTCTCAGAAGGACAAAGACCTGGCTTAAAGCCAAGAGCTTGTTGCTGCTACCAGAGTAAAGCTACATTAAAATTACAATCGGAGTTCGTATTTCATTAGGAATTAAGAGATCTAACACTCTCACTAGTTTGCTCTCATATTCTATTTTCCCTTTCTTTATCAATTTCTTGGTCCTCCTTTGCTGAATTCTAAAATCCTCCCAATCCTCAGGCTTACTGCTCTTTTTGGCAACATTATAAGCCTCTTCCTTTGATCTAATACTATCTTTAACTTCTCTTGTTAGCCACGGTTGGACCACTTTTCCTGTGGGGTTTTTATGCCTTAAAGGAATGTATGTTTGTTGTAAATTATGTATTAATTCTTTAAATGCTAGTCATTGCTTGTCTACTGTCATACCTTTTAATGTAGTTTCCCAATTTACCTTAGCCAACTCTCCCCTCATACCTACATAGTTCCTTTGCTTCAATTTAAGACCCTAGTTTCGGATTTAACCAAGTCATTTTCAAACTTGATGTAAAATTCCATCATATTATGGTCACTCTTCCCTAAAAACCCCTTTACTACAAGGTTATTAATTAACCCTTTCTCATTGCACAATACTAGATCTAAAATAGCCAGTTCCCTAGTTTGTTCCTTAACATGCTGATGTAGAAACTATTTTGTACACATTCCATGAATTCGTCCTCTACACTATTACTGCAAATTTGGTTTGCCCAGTCTATATGTAGATTAAAGTCCCCCATGATTACTGCATTACCCTTGGTACATGCACCTCTAATTTCCTAATTAATACTATGCCCCACATTACCACTACTGTTTGGAAGCCAATAAACAACTCCCACCAATGTTTTCTGCCCCTTGTTGTTTTTTTAGCTCCACCCAAACTGATTCCACTTCTTGATTTTCCGAGCTAAGATCCTTTCTCCCGACTGTCTTTATCCCATCCTTTATCATCAGGCTCCCCCTCCTCCTTTTCCATTTTGTCTATCTCTTCTAAAAGTTAAATATCCTGGAATATTTAGTTCCCAACCTTGGTCACTTTGCAAACATGTCTCTGTAATGGCTATTAGATCAAACCTATTTATTTCTACTTTACAACATTGCAGCATCAACATCGAGTTCAAAAATTTCAGAGCATAACCACTGCCAATCATTGGCTCCCTTTCTCCTCCCCCTGCCCCCAACTTCCCCCCCACCCCTCAGAGCCTGTTTCTTTTTTTGCCTTGTGTCTAATGGCAGTTGGTCATTATCCCACCATTCACACCCTATCTCGACTAATGTTTTTCTAACTCCTGGCATTACCATTTGAATTTCGGCCATCCTCCCTTTTGTCTCTCCAATCTCTCCTGTCTACCACTCTATCACAGACATAGAAACATAGAAACATAGAAAATAGGTGCAGGAGTAGGCCATTCGGCCCTTCTAGCCTGCACCGCCATTCAATGAGTTCATGGCTGAACATGCAACTTCAGTACCCCATTCCTGCTTTCTCACCATACCCCTTGATTCCCCTAGTAGTAAGGACTTCATCTAACTCCTTTTTGAATATATTTAGTGAATTGGCCTCAACAACTTTCTGTGTAGAGAATTCCACAGGTTCACCACTCTCTGGGTGAAGAAATTCCTCCTCATCTCGGTCCTAAATGGCTTCCCCCTTATCCTTAGACTGTGTCCCCTGGTTCTGGACTTCCCCAACATTGGGAACATTCTTCCTGCATCTAACCTGTCTAACCCCGTCAGAATTTTAAACGTTTCTATGAGGTCCCCTCTCATTCTTCTGAACTCCAGTGAATACAAGCCCAGTTGATCCAGTCTTTCTTGATAGGTCAGTCCCGCCATCCCGGGAATCAGTCTGGTGAACCTTCGCTGCACTCCCTCAATAGCAAGACCTTCCCTTTTGTTCTGTCTACCCCTCCCCCTTTCAGTGCTTGTTAAGAATCTGTTCTTTTCCAACACTCTCCAGTTCTGACGAAGGGTCATCGACCCGAAACGTTAACTCTGCTTCCTCTCCACAGATGCTGCCTGACCCGCTGAGATTTCCAGCATTTTCTGTTTTGATTCCAGATTCCAGCATCCGCAGTATTTTGCTTTTGTCCTATTCATTCTATCTGCGCTAATAATTCACCTCCATTCAGTCCGCAAGGGTGATCCTGATCTTCCGGATGCCTGTCACTTTAATTTTCCACTCTACTTCCACTCTGACCTCTCCGTCCTTGGCCTCCTACACTGTTCCAACGAAGTTCAACGCAAGCTCGAGGAACAGCACCTCATCTTTCGTTTAGGCACTTTACAGCCTTCTGGACTCAACATCGAGTTCAAAAATGTCAGAGCGTAATCCCTGGCCATCTTTGGCTCCTGTCCACCCTTCCACCCATCTTATGTTTTTTTTCTTCTCTTTTTTTTCTCTTTGTCTCTAATGGCAGCTGGCCATTACTCTGCCTTTCACACCCTACTCAGTTTAACCTTTTTCTAACTGCTGTCATTACCATTTCAATTTGGCCCATCATCCCTTTTGTCTCTCTAATCTCTCCTGCCTTCCACCCTATCACAGACCTTCCCTTTTGTTCTTTTCTCCCCTCCCCCTTTCAGTGCTTAAGAATGTGTTCTTTTCAAACATTCGGCAGTTCTAAAGAAGGGTCATTGACCCGAAACATTAACTCTGTTTCTCTCCACAGATGCTGCCTGACCCACTGAGATTCCCAGCATTCTCTGTTTTTATTTCAGATTCCAGCATCTGCAGTATTTTGTTTTTCTATTAATTCATCTATTTTGTTGCGAATATTTCGAGCATTCAGATATAGTGCATTTACCTTTGACCTTTGTCTATTTTTCTCTGATGTCACGTTAGTCAGTGATGCCCTATTATGTTTGTTACTCTCTCTGTCCCTTCCTGACCCACTCTGCTCATTTTTACCCCAAACTCTGCTCTGCTCTAGAGACTTGACATTTCTTTAGCTGTTAAATTTACTCTTTCCTGAATCCTCCCACCCCCCCCTTCATTAGTTTAAAGTCCTGTCTACTGCCCGAGTTATTCGATTTGCCAGGACACTGTTTAAGTGGAGCCTGTCCCAACGGAACAGCTCTCTCTTTCCCCAGTACTGCTGCCAGTGCCCCGCGAAGCAAAACCCCTGCCTCCCACGTCACTCTTTGAGTCACATATTGAAACCTCCAGTCTGTTTGTCCCTATGCCAATTTGCTCGGGGCTCCAGAGATTATTACCTTTGAGGTTCTGCTTTTTAATTTGGACCCAGCTCCTCAAACTCCCTCAGCAGAACCTCATTACTAGTTCTACCTGTGCCGTTGGTTCCTACGTGGACCACGGCAACTGGATCCTCCCCCTCCCAGTTCTTTAATGTCTGAAAGGGCCATAAATTTCCCCAGGAGCTGCTCCGTTTTTTTTGGAGAAACTCGATTTTTTTTGGACGAACTTAAATATCGCAATTCTCCCCATTTAAGTTGCTCCAGTGTAAGTGAGTTAGTTAGGTTTTTTTTAGTTCAGTTTTTTTTTCAAAAGGGGGCGTTACCAGCCACTTACACCTGTTTTGGCCATTTAAGCAAGTTTAGCCAGCTAAAACTTACTCCAAACTAAGTTAGGCCAGAGTAAGTGGCCACTTTTGTACGTTCTGAACAACTCTGCACTGAGTTAAGAGATCAAAATGACAGTGTTATGATAGGAATGCTAGTTTTTTTTGAATCCGAAGCAGCAAGACTGGACAGGGTGCAGATGCTACTATCAGCCTGATTAAACTGAGTATAGTTTTACTAAAGATATTAAAGTACTGGAAAATCTTTGAAGATTCTTTTCTCTTCCCCAGCCCCACCCCGCCCCCCGCCCCTGCCACCCCTGCCGGATCAAAACTCTTCCCCTCCCCCTCCCATCAAAACTCTTCCCCTCCACCAACCTGTTTCTTGTAGCCCTCAGCGCGGGAAGGCAGCGGCCGGCCTGTGTGGCAGGCCACTCGGCCCGGGATAGGGGCGACGAACATCGCGTCGTCTCTTCGGCCAGAGATAGGGTCGCCTGGAGCCAGGACGCACTGGGCGGGCCAGGAGCTACTGCGCATGCGTACAGACTCCACTGCGCACGCGCGCAGCTGCCGGCACTCTTTTTGGCGCAGGGCTGTAGCTCCACCCACCACGCGTTCCGAAGCGCTGCGCCACAGGCCGCAGGCCTGGAACCAACGGGGAGAATACGGTGGTAAGAAATCGGCGCCGTTTCTGTACTACAAAGTCGGCACACCTTCATGAGGTACGCCGTTCTAGCAGAGGAGGCAAACTTGGGCCCTTTAATCCTGGTACCGAGCAGGCAACACTACCTTCAGAACTCCTGGTTGCAGCTACAGAGCACAGTATCTATCCCCCTGACCATACTGTCCCACACACACAACTACATTCCCTTTCACTCCCCCCATTTGAATGACCTCCTGCACCACGGTGCCATGATCAGCCTGATCATCCATCCTGCAGGCTTTTCCCTCATCCACACAGGCAGCAAGAACCTCATACCTGTTGGACAAGGGCAAAGGCCGAGGCTCCTCCAGCACTGCACCTGGGGTCCCCTTACCTGCCTGACTTCCTGTCACATCCTCCTGACCCTGACCACTAACAGACCTGTTCCACTATTTTACCTAAGGGGTGAGACTGCCTCCTGGATCAAGGAGTCCAGGTAACTCTCCCGCTCCCTGATGCCCCGCAATTTCTGCACCTCAGACTCCAGCTCAACAACTCTGAGCTGAAGTTCCTCAACATGCAGGCACTTACTGCAAATGTGGTTGTGCAGGATCACAATACTCTCCACAAACTCCCACATGCTGCAGTTGTGGCACACCACCTGTACTGCCATCCCTATAGGAACTTGTTCTATTTAATTAATTGTAATTAAATTTGTTTTTAAATAATTTTGTTTACAGTTTAGTTCCTTGACTTCTTAATTGATCTAGATTAAGTAATGGGTAATGAAATTAAATATCAATCTGTAACACAAAGACTACAAATAATGTGGGCAAAAAGCAGGAACTCCTTCCCTCTTTTGTCCGAATTCCCACTCCTTCCAAATTCCCAAATAAAACACTTTTATATCCGCTAGGTATAAATCAAAATATTAAATTAATTTCACTTTTCACAGTTTCTACTTACCCAATACTTACCAGAAATTCCCACTCTTTCCCAATTCCCAAATAAACCACTCTGTGCAGGCCACTGGGAGCCAATGTAGGTCAGAGAGCACAGGGGGTGATGGGTGCGAGTTAGGTCATGGGCAACTGAGTTTTGGATCACCTCAAGTATACGTAGTGTAGAATGTGGGAGGACAGCCAGGAGAGCATTGGAATAGTCAAGCCTAGAGGTAACAAAGTCATGGATGAGAGCTTCAGCAGCAGATGAGCTGAGGCAGGAGCGGAGACGGGCGATGTTACGGAGGTGGAAATAGGCGGTCTTAGTTATGCTGCTGTGGCCGGAAGCTCATTTCAGGGTCAAATATGACACCAAGGTTGCGAACAGTCTGGTTCAGCCTCAGACAGGTGCTAGGGAGAAGGATGGAGTCGGTGGCTAGGGAACAGAGTTTGTGGCGGGAACTGAAAACAAGGACTTCGGTATTCTCAATATTCAATTGGAGAAAATTTATGCTCATCCAGTACTGGATGTCGGAGAAGAAGTCTGATAATTTAGAGACCATGGAGAGGGTTGAGAGGAGTGGTGGTGAGGTAGAGCTGGGTGTCGTTAGCGTGCATGTGGAAACTGACGCTGTATTTTCGGATGATGTCGCCAAGGGTCAGCATATAGATGAGAAATAGGAGGGGGCCAACGATAGATCGTTGGGCGACACCAGAGGTAACTCCCTCAGTAATGTGTCTCCAACAGAGCAGTGCTCCCTCAGTCCTGCCCCTCTGACAGAACAGTGCTCCCTTAGTCCTGCCCCTCCGACAGTGCGGTGCTCCCTCAGTCCTGCCCCTCCAACAGAGCAATGCTCCCTCAGTCCTGCCCCTCCGACAGAACAGTGCTCCCTCAGTCCTGCCCCTCCAACAGTGCGGCGCTCCTTCAGTACTGTCCCTCCGACATGCGATGCTCCTTCAGTACTGCCTCTCTGACAGTGCGGCACTCCCTCAGTCCTGCCCCTCCGACAGTGCGGCGCTCCTTCAGTACTGTCCCTCCGACATGCGATGCTCCTTCAGTACTGCCTCTCTGACAGTGCGGCACTCCCTCAGTCCTGCCCCTCTGACAGAGCAGTGCTCCCTCAGTCCTGCCCCTCCAACAGTGCAGCGTTCCTTCAGTACTGCCCTTCTGATAGTGCGGCGCTCCTTCAGTACTGCCCCTCCGACAGTGCAGCGCTCCCTCAGTACTGCCCCTCCGACAGTGCCGCGCTCCCTCAGTACTGCCCCTCCGACATTGCAGCACTCCCACAGTACTGCCCCTCCAACAGTGCAGCACTCCCTCAGTACTGTCCCTCCGACAGCGCAGCATTCCCTCAGTCCTGCCCCTCTGACAGTACGGTGCTCCCTCAGTACTGCCCCTCCGATAGTGCAGCAATCCCTCAGTACTGTCCCTCCGACAGTACAGCACTCCCTCAGTCCTGCCCCTCCGACAGTGCAGCACTCCTTCAGTCCTGCCCCTCTGACAGTGCAGCATTCCCTCAGTACTGCCCCTCCGACAGTGTGGCGCTCCCTCTGTGCTGCACTGGGAGTGCCGGCTTGGATTATTTGCTCAAGTGTCTGGCTTAGGGCTTGCAACCCAAGACCTCCTTCCACTGAGCCACAGCTGACAGAGCCCTCTTGTCTCTACTTCCAATTTAATTAACTGGTTCTGTTGTTCTAATTGTTTTGATATGTTCTCAGGATACAGGCGTTGCTGCCATGGCTGGATTTTATTGCCCATCCCTAGTTGCACTTGAGACGGTGATGGGTCCTCTTCCGAAAGCACTGCAGTCCGTGTGGTGAAGGTACTCACACAGTGATGTTATTAAGGAAGTTATAATGCACCCAAGTCATAGGAGGAGAAAGGAGACAGGAAATAAACAAACTGACCACATTCATTCACCTAGCACTGAATCCATCAACCGCAAACTGAACTAGTGTTGGTAAACTCGTCGGGTTCTCCCGTAACTATTTAACCTCGGTCCCCAAATCTACAGAAGGAATGTCAGCATCAGTTATTTCATTCACTTTATCCAGCCTTGAGAAAGGTTAGGTGTCTGGATAGATTGTTAGTTGGTGGACTGTTTGTGTTTACGGAGTAGAGTCTGGCTCGAATTACCGCTCTCCAGTAAGTCTCAAGTCTTTCCAGCATTGTAACTTTGTGGAAGGATTCCTTGCTGACCGCTGTTGACTCTCTTGGGCTCTTACAGTAACTCTGACTAATGCTCACACCCATCAATGTACACAGCAATGTACAAAAGCCTGTTCTGTGGGCTGCTTTTTAATTAGTGGGAAAAGATCAGACAAGGAGCCGATGACAGTGAAAACTCTGGGCAAGAATTCAGAGCAAGAATCTGTGCTCATTCAAGCTTCATTAAGGGATTGCCGCTACAGAATCTGGAGCTCCTGAACCTGAACCTGAATGGGCACCCAGATATTAGCACAAACAGACACAGCGACATCTGGGCTAGACATTGCCGAATGTATGATAGTTGGACACTCAGGGAATCCAGGGACAGTGGACAATGGAGTTAGAAACATAGAAATTTACAGCGCAGAAGGAGGCCATTCCGGCCCATCGTGTCCGCGCCGGCCGACAAAGAGCCGCACGGCCCTCGGTCAGCAGCCCTGAAGGTTACATATAAACCTACGAACAATGAACAATGGCGGAAAGGTAAAGAGCACCCAGCCCAACCAGTCCGCCCCGCACATAACTGCGACACCCCTTACACTGAAACATTCTGCACTCCACCCCAACCGGAGCCATGCGATGCCTTGGGAGAGGCAAAAAACAGATAAAAACCCAGGCCAATTGGGGGAAAAAAAATCTGGGAAAATTCTTCTCCGACCCATCCAGGTGATCGAAATTAATTCAAGAGATCACTCTGGCCGTATTCGATTGGTTGGCCGTAGTTGATGAAGAAGATCAGCCATGATTTCATTGAATGGCGGAGCAGGCTCGAGGGGCCGAATTGCCGACTCCTGCTCCTAATTCGAGTCTTCCTATTAAGCCCCACACCACACCTGAGCTGTAATCTAGGCTTAAACTCCACTATAGGGCAGAATCAGTTCAGGCACCCATTCTACGCCTGCCACTCAGTCCCATTACACTCAAAACCCAGCTCCCGAATTAAACGTTTGGTCGTCTATCCCAATCTCTCCATCTCAGACTCAGTGCCCATTTTAGACTGTTTCTGCTTCTGTGAAATGCATTGTGTCATGTTTCTCTTGCAAAGGCTTTGTTGCTGTGTGAAGGTATGTGTGCCCACTGCCCATCGGGCTCGGAGGGTGAGGGTGTGTGTGCCCACTGCCCATGGGGCTCAGAATGTGAGGGTGTGTGTGCCCACTGCCCATGGGGCTCAGAGTGTGAGAGTGTGTGTGCCACTGCCCATCGGGCTCGGAGGGTGAGGGTGTGTGTGCCCACTGCCCATGGGGCTCAGAATGTGAGGGTGTGTGTGCCCACTGCCCATGGGGCTCAGAGTGTGAGGGTGTGTGTGCCCACTGCCCATGGGGCTCGGAGGGTGAGGGTGTGTGTGCCCACTGCCCATGGGGCTCAGAGTGTGAGGATGTGTGTGCCCACTGCCCTTGGGGCTCAGAGTGAGAGGGTGTGTGTGCCCACTGCCCATGGGGCTCGGAGGGTGAGGGTGTGTGTGCCCACTACCCATGGGGCTCGGAGGGTGAGGATGTGTGTGCCCACTGCCCACAGGGCTCAGAGTGTGA
The DNA here is from genome assembly GCF_044704955.1 of Pristiophorus japonicus. Taxonomy (NCBI): domain Eukaryota; kingdom Metazoa; phylum Chordata; class Chondrichthyes; family Pristiophoridae; genus Pristiophorus; species Pristiophorus japonicus. The sequence goes on from NC_091982.1 coordinate 252,304,114, forward strand.
GGGTGTGTGTGCCCACTGCCCATGGGGCTCGGAGGGTGAGGGTGTGTGTGCCCACTATCCATGGGGTTCGGAGGGTGAGGATTTGTGTGCCCACTGCCCATGGTGCTCAGAGTGTGAGGGTGTGTGTGCCCACTGCCCATGGGGCTCGGAGGGTGAGGGTGTGTGTGCCCACTACCCATGGGGCTCGGAGGGTGAGGATGTGTGTGCCCACTGCCCTTGGGGCTCGGAGGGTGAGGGTGTGTGTGCCCACTGCCCTTGGGGCTCGGAGGGTGAGCATGTGTGTGCCCACTGCCCATGGGGCTCGGAGGGTGAGGGTGTGTGTGCCCACTACCCATGGGGCTCGGAGGGTGAGGATGTGTGTGCCCACTGCCCTTGGGGCTCGGAGGGTGAGGGTGTGTGTGCCCACTGCCCTTGGGGCTCAGAGTGAGAGGGTGTGTGTGCCCACTGCCCTTGGGGCTCAGAGTGTGAGCATGTGTGTGCCCACTGCCCATGGGGCTCGGAGGGTGAGGGTGTGTGTGCCCACTACCCATGGGGCTCGGAGGGTGAGGATGTGTGTGCCCACTGCCCTTGGGGCTCAGAGTGAGAGGGTGTGTGTGCCCACTGCCCATGGGGCTCGGAGGGTGAGGATGTGTGTGCCCATTGCCCATGGGGCTCAGAGTGAGAGGGTGTGTGTGCCCACTGCCCACTGCCCATGGGGCTCAGAGGGCGAGGGTGTATGTGCCACTGCCCAGTGCCCATAGGGCTCGGAGGCTGAGGGAATGTGTGCCCACTGCCCAGTGCCCATGGGGCTCGGAGGGCGAGGGTGTGTGTGCCCACTGCCCAGTGCCCATGGGGCTCGGAGGGCGAGGGTGTGTGTGCCCACTGCCCATGGGGCTCGGAGGGCGAGGGTGTGTGTGCCCACTACCCTTGGGGCTCAGAGTGTGAGGGTGTGTGTGCCCACTGCCCATGGTGCTCGGAGTGTGAGGGTGTGTGTGCGCACTGCCCACTGCCCATGGGGCTCAGAGGGCGAGGGTATGTGTGCCCACTGCCCACTGCCCATGGGGCTCGGAGGGCGAGAGTGTGTGTGCCCACTGCCCATGGGGCTCGGAGTGTGAGGGTGTGTGTGAGCAATACCCAATCATCCTCTCGACGAATTGAAGTTGGGGTTATACGGGCCACGGGGGTAACATGACCTTAGACATTCCCCTCCTCCACTGCTGCTGAGCCAGGTCACCAATACCAAGGCAGCCAGCAGAATATTCTTGGAGCTTTCTAGAGCTGTGCTGGGATCTGGTTTCCCTGTGAAATCTAAGAATTTCAATCTCATTTTTAAAATGTGAAACATGTGTGGGTTGGCTCTTGCTGAGCAACATGACTCCTGGTGTACTGCCAATGTGGTCAGGGATATGGAGTTAGCTCCGCACTCAACATACAAGTGGTCCCACAATCCCCGGCCCCAGAATCCCGTCCAGGAGAACATGGAATTAATTCAAAATAACCGAGAGAAAGAGAGAGACAGAAAGTGGAGAGAAAGTCAGAGACAGATAGAGACGGGTAGAGATAGAGAAGGGGAGAAAAGATAGCGAGAGAGAGAGAGAGAGACGGAGAATTGGAAAAAGATGAAGTGAGAAAATGAGGAAGATGAAGTGAGAAATCAGAGAGCTGAGAGAAATAGACAGAGATGGAGAGAGAAAGACAGAGAGAGAGAACAAGACAGATAGGAAGAGCCAGACGGCTAGACTTGGACTTTGTGTGATAGTGTAAAGCGGGCGATAGTGAACCGGCCGCACGGTTTATATTTCTCCCCATTTTTATTTCCATTGAAGCCACAAAGCTACCCCAGGGAGAGCTAGAGATCAGCGGCAGACAACTGTGAGAGAGAGAGAAAGAGAGAGAGAGAGAATGGGAAACTACCCCAGGGAGAGCTAGACAGCAGCGGCAGACCACAGTGAGAGAAAGAGAGAGAGAGAGAGAGAGAGAATGGGAAACTACCCCAGGGAGAGCTAGACAGCAGCAGCAGACAACAGTGAGAGAGAGGGAGAGAGAGAATGGGAAACTACCCCAGGGAGAGCTGGACAGCAGCAGCAGACAACAGTGAGAGAGAGGGAGAGAGAGAGAGAGAGAGAATGGGAAACTACCCCAGGGAGAGCTAGAGAGCAGCAGCAGACAACAGTGAGAGAGAGGGAGAGAGAGAGAGAGAGAGAATGGGAAACTACCCCAGGGAGAGCTAGACAGCAGCAGCAGACAACAGTGAGAGAGAGGGAGAGAGAGAGAGAGAGAGAGAGAATGGGAAACTACCCCAGGGAGAGCTAGAGAGCAGCAGCAGACAACAGTGAGAGAGAGGGAGAGAGAGTGAAAGAGAGAAAATGGGAAACAGATGAAGGGAGAATAAGAGAGAAGACATAAGAGAATGAAGGAAAGAAAGAGAGAGAATTAGAGGAAATGGGGTTTGTTTTGATTCCTGGACAGGAATGCGGCCTAGCGAATGGCTCAGCCTGTCCAGGAGCAGCACTGATGACATTGACCAAACTCCTGACTAAATCGATCAATCTCAGTCTTCAAAGCTCCAATTAACCCCCAGGATCCACAGCCTTTTGGGGGAGAGAGTTCCAGATTCCCATTCCCCTTTGTGTGACATCAGCCCTGAATGGCGTGGTTCGAATTTTAAGGTTCTGCCCCCTTGTTCTGGACTCCTCCCACCAGAGGAAATAGTTTCACTCTATCTATCAGATCTCAAACACCACCGTTTCCCCATTGCAGAATCTCTCTGTTTTTTAAATGATCCAGCCTCGTCCACCCCATTACACCTTCACCTTCAGTAGTGAGGGAGAGCTGCACTGTCTGAGGGGCAGTGCTGAGGGAGAGCTGCACTGTCGGAGGGGCAGTGCTGAGGGAGAGCTGCACTGTCGGAGGGGCAGTACTGAGCGAGCGCCGCACTGTTGGAGAGGCAGTACTGAGGGAGTGCTGCACTGTCAGAGGGGCAGTACTGATGGAGTGCTGCACTGTCAGAGGGGCAGTACTGAGGGAGCGCTGCACTGTCGGAGGGGCAGTGCTGAGGGAGAGCTGCACTGTCGGAGAGGCAGTACTGAGGGAGTGCTGCACTGTCGGAGGGGCAGTACTGAGGGAGCGCCGCACTGTCGGAGAGGCAGTACTGAGGGAGTGCTGCACTGTCGGAGGGGCAGTACTGAGGGAGCGCCGCACTGTCGGAGAGGCAGTACTGAGGGAGTGCTGCACTGTCAGAGGGGCAGTACTGATGGAGAGCTGCACTGTCGGAGGGGCAGTACTGATGGGCAGCCCAGGGAGCGGCAGTATTTATAACCTCCCTGGGCGGCCGGTAGGGGTCCTATGCGCCATGGTCCCTCTACCCACCTGACGTGTCCCATAGACACCTTCCTTTTTTGGGGGTCTGGGTTGTTTGCAGCGCAAACCAGACAGCCCGCACAGAAGTTGCGGACGTCTTCCGGGAGGTCTGGCCACCACCCTGCCTTTTCAACCATTGCCAGGTAGATTCCGGCCCAGGGTGTCCCGCACCTGGACCCTCATGGACCAGCTGAAGTTGTGGTGTTGTGGCGGCACTACCATTTGTCCCCTTTAAACAACATGCCTTCCCGCACAGCAATATCTGCAGCACTGTATGGGCCCTCCGCCTTTTCCCCCCTTTTGATAACAGCCAAGGCAGCCTTCAGGACCGGATCCTGCATCTGGACTACTTTAAGGTCCGGGGCCGCAGCCGCCCCTACGCTCCCTTGTGTCCCTGGCTTGCTTCTTGCTGCTGCTATCCTGCCTGCCTCGTATGGGTCCCATGGGCAACCTGTACGAGCACCTTCCCTTGCCAGCAGGTCTGCCTGCTGGTTACCTTCCCCCCGTGGCTCAGTTTTGGTGTGGGCCTTTACCTTATGGATATATACATCCCCGGTTTCTCCCACTGCAGCCACGATCTTTTCCAGCAGGGGTTTGGTCACAAGGGGCTTCCCATCCGCAGAGGTGTACCCCCGGCGTGACCAAATCGCCAGATACTCTGTACACGAATTGCAAGTGAACATGCTGTCCGAGCAAATCGTGTATGGGGTAGGGAATTCCTCGGGGTGTGTGACCACATACATCACCGCCGAGAGTTCCGCCTGCTGGGCGCTCAGGGTGCATGGGAGTTTAAGAGCCAAGGCAATTCCTGCCTTGGGATCCCAAACTCCGCAGCCCGTGAGTCTTGTACCCGCGGACACTGAACTGGAGCCATCAACATAGATCTCGCGGCCTGTGGGGTGTATCCCTGCCTGAAATCCAAAGTTGATGTCCCATACTCCCTCCACAGAGCATCGATGCGGCTGCCCTGGATAGATTCAATTTGCTGCGAGCCTGGGCTCGCAGAGGCCCTTGACCTTTAAAGTCATTTGGGAGAGGAGGAGGGTCCAGCGAGTGATTCTAGCACTGCTCACTGTCCCGTCCTTAATCCTTCCGTCCAACAGCATCTGCGTCGGGGTATGATGGGTGAGGAGTGTAATGGGGGATATTCCGGTAAAGATCTGAGCTCTCTTTACTGCCCAGTGGGTGGCAAGCAAGTGCCTCTCACAATTGGAGTATCCCTTTTCTACCTCCGTGAGGACCCTGGAGGAGTACACCACTGGTCTCAGCTGACCGTTTCGCCCCTGGAGCAACACTGCACTTAAGCTGTTGCCACTGGCTGCCACCTCCAGGAAGAATTCCTCCCCCCCATCAATTGCCCTAGGGCTGGTGCTACCTGCAGGTCTCTCTTAAGACGGACAAATGCTGCCTCACAGCCCTTGTCCCATTCCCACTCGACCCCCTTTTATAGGAGTCTGAGCAGAGGGGCGGCAGTGGCTGCATAGTCCTCGATGAAGTCCCTACAGTAGCCAGTGATTCCCAGGAAAGAACTTACCCCCGACACATCCCTAGGGACAGGGAGTTCCTGCACTGCCTTTCTTCTAGCCTCATCAATGGCCCTTTCTCCTGCCCTTATCGTCAGGCCCAGGAATTTTACCTCTCCTAGACCTATCTGGGCTTTCTTGGGGTTAACTTTAAAACCCTCTTCCTTCAGTAAGACCAGCAGTTCGGCCAGCAGTGGACCGTGTTCCTCACTGCTGTCTGTGAACAACAACAGGTCGTCTACATACTGGACCAGCTGATGTGGCTGGCTGAAGCCTTTTAAGCAGTTTGCCATGCATTGGTGAAAGATGCTGGGACTATTATGAAAGCCCTGTGGGAGGCAGCTCCATGTACACTGTTGTTCCCGGAAGGTGAAGGCAAACTTGTACTGGTCTTCCCTCCGTACAGGGATAGACCAGAACTCGTTGGATATGTCCAACACTGTGAACGTGGTTGCGGATGCAGGGATTTCCCCGATCAGATCTGCAACCGCCGCTACTGTGGGGGCACAAGCTGGGATGTTTTTATTGAGCACCCTATAATCCACTGTAGCCCTCCAAGAATTATCCGGTTTCCTAACCGGCCAAAGCGGGGAGTTGACATGGGTGGCTATGGGTCTCAAAACACCCTGCTCGACAAGCGAGCTTAAAGCTGTCTCCAAGTCTGCTTCTGCCTCTCGGGGAAAGCCATACTGCTTTTGCAGGCGGGACATGGGATCCCCATCTATTCTAACCTCCACTCCTGTGACTCTCCCACAATCGTGTTTATGGGTGGCAAATGCTGCAAGATTTGCTTGCACATAGGCCCGGTACTCGGCCGGGGTGTTACCGACCAGAACCTCCAGGTCGTAACCCCCTTTTGGCTTCATTGTACACAGAGTCCCTTTTCCCTGTTTCTTATCAAGAACCATGACTTCTCCCTCTGCTCCCGTGCCCACTGTGCCCCATAGACAGTGATTCCTCAAGTCTACTAGGATCTGGCGAGCGATGATAAAATCAGCCCCCAAGATCCCTTTTCCCACCTGCTCCCAGTTCATCAGGACGCACTTCCATTGTGTTTGGAGTGCTCCTAAACGAACTGCAAGCGGGACTGAGAAAAACCCAGCCTTCTCATTACCTGTGAACCCAACTAGTTGATACGGCACCCCGTTTGATAGAGGTGAGGTTGCGGGGTCCTCCGAATGGACTATCGTGCTGGAAGCACCAGTGTCCAAAAGGTAAGTACCCAATACACCCTCAACCTCCATCTTGACCCAGGGTCGTCCCCAGGGGTCGTATTCTAGTGGGCACAGGTATGCAGGCTGGGTCTGGGCTAGTCACGGCCTCTGTACTGGCAGGGTTGCTGGTGCTTCCCTGCCTGTTGCCGTGGCTACCTTCCCAGTCCCCTCCAGCGCTGTCCTCACTGCAGCTACTATCTGGTCAAGGGATGGTGAGGAGCTCCCTCCACTTCCCCCACTCTGGGCGGCTCCTGAAGGACTTCTCCCCCCATATCTCTTTACTGGGCTCCTGCAATCCCTTTTAAAATGCCCAGCTTTCCCGCACCCGTAACACACTCCCTCCTTATCAATCGAGCGGCCACCCTCCTGGTGCCATTCCCTTTTGGGAATCGAGTTGGGTTTTACTTCATTTACCCGACCTTTGGAGGTTTTCTCCTCCTCCCCTCCTCCATTCCGTTGGACCAGTGCCAGTTGCCTGACCGCTGCTTCCTCGGTGAGGTTGGGGTCCCGGGAATCGAACCACAGTTCTGCCCTGGCCTTGAGCCGGGACAAGCAGTTTGCCACCAGCATCCTCAGCCAGCGGCCAGTCTGTACCGCGGAAAGATTCGCCCGGTCAAGGAGCTCCCCACAAGCTGCGTGGTATACCACCCACAGCCTGTCCGCAAACGCCTGCGGGGTTTCCCCTGCGAGCTGCCTTGTCCTTTCGACCCGTTCGAAAGGACTGCCGTCATCGAAGCCCATAGCCTCAAGGACGGCCCTCTGGACCTCAGTAAATGTACGCTGTCCCCTCCGGCATTCTGCCGGTAGGGCCTGGTACAATTTGCTGTCCAGAGAGAAGAGCAGCAGCTTGGCTGTCTCTTCCTCGTCACACCCATTAATTTCCCCTGCCTGCATCACCTCCATGAAGTGATAGACGGGTCCCCACTGCGAGTGAGTTTGGCCAAATGGGCCACCATGGCCCTGAGTGATTGAACTCCATGGGGAATAATAAAGTCGCTCTCCAGCACTCCCTGACCTTGGCCACCTCCCTGTGGAGGACCGTACTTGCGCTGCCTGACCGGGCACATCCACCCTGGTTCAGGGTCTTTCTGCGCTGGTCCCTCTACCTCCGGCTGTCCCACCATACCCAGTGCAGCAGACAGTGCCTGGTCTCCTGATCCAGCCCTTAACTGACCCTCGGCTGGAGCCTCACATCCCTGCTGCCAAACGAGACACATTGGTCCTGCCCCCAGCCCTGGGTATGCTACTACCTGCGTGCCCTGCCCCTCCTGGTACCCCACCGGACAAACCACCGGTGCCTCAGGAGGTGGTCGGGCGTCTCTTGCCTTTGGATTCTCTCCTTTACTCCCAATACTCTCCTTTGTCCCCTGTGGACCCTCCGGGTCCTATCAGGGCGACCATCCCCTTTGCCTGGGATAGAGCGTGGGTGAGAGTTTTAATCCTCTCCTGGCAGGGACCGTGATCTGAAAACTCACTGCTACTGGCCACTTTATAGGCTGCCTGTACGTCTTTTCATTTATTCTCCAGTTCCCAAATTTTCTGGGTGTACCGAGAGTTCTGTTCCCGGAGGGACCCCTCACTACCCTTGGCCTCAGTGACCTGACACTGAGGATAGTCCCAGCTATTTTGGAAGGTCTCCTCCAACTGCCGGTTCCCTTGCTACTCCACAGCTAATTCGGCCAGCAGGTTGTCCCCAACCGCAGCCCGGATAGCAGAGAGCTCCTCTGATTTCTGAAGACTCTGTTCCAAGTGCTTCACCCGCTGGTCGAGCTTTCGGACTCGGAGGGTGAAGCAGATAAGCCAGATGGCCTTTTCCACCCTGCGGTTGTGGGCCTTCCCTGCTGTCCACTGAGCAGCAGCATCCACTGGGCGCTCTGCCCGAGTGAGGGCTTGCACCCAAGGTTTGGTGAGGTTCACCTTGTCAAAAATGTATGAGGAAATTCTCTCCTCCATTTTAGTTTCCTCTCTTATCACCTCAATCTGTTATATTAACATCTCCTGTTTGCTTATGTCCTGCCGCGGTCACCATGTTCTGTAAGGGATTCTCAGGGAGTGTTGTTGTGCCTTGGGTGTCTCTCTCTGGGCTTCTGCCCTCACAGCTTATGCCTGGCCTGTGAGGTACCCTGAGTGCTGCAAGAGCACCCCTGGAGAGACTGTGTCCACAGCTTATGAAGGGGGTTTTGAGACTTGTGCGTCCCCACAGCTTATGCCTAGCCTGTGAGGCACCCTGTGAATGTCAAATACTCCTAACCCCTTCTTCCCTAGCCTGTGACACACAGTTGAGCATTTTCGAGGCGCTCCTAGCTTCCCTTACACTGTTCTGACATAAGACTCACGATCAGGAGATGTAATACAATAGAACTGAGACAAGGTGATTCCAAGAGGAACTTAGGCTTCCAATTTATTTGACAAGGTGTATCTCAACAAACAGCAATACACCAACAAAACAATCCCCCTAAATCCCACTAAACGGACACAACGAAAATCTTTGCACAAGTTTAGCAGTACAATGCCCAACCTCCCACCTTTCCTGGCCTAACTGAGTTGGGAGTTCTGGGGACCAGAGGTTATACTCACTACTGTGCCTTCTGCAGTCTAGTGGTTTGTTTCTTCTATCTTCGGTGTCTTCGGACACTGGTTTTCCTTCAGTGTCGAGAATCTTGCTGGTTGTGGTTGTTGGATGACGAGGGCAGAGAAATCACAATCACACACACTACATCAGAAACCCTTTTTTTATAGCCAGATTATCCAGTCCGCCTCTCCTGCTGAAGTCGATTCTTCTCATTGGTGGACTTTGTGATTTTGAAAAATGCAGCAGTTTTAGATTATTGCGGGATTTTTTCCACTGATGTTAACCTACTCAAGGTTTGAGTGGGTGTTGATTGCATTGGCCTCCTGTAGCCATTGTGTAGGCCCTTGGGTTGTTTTGGGTTCCCTGGGTTTCTAAGGTCTGCATAATTTTCCTCCAATTCAGTTTTTCTAACCTACTCAAGGTTTGAGTTGGTGTTAGTTGGGTTGGCCTCCTGTAACCATTGTGTAGGTCCTTGGTTTGTTTTGAGTTCCCTAGTTTTCTGAAGATCTGCATAATTTCCTTCCATAGTGTAAACATGGGGAAGACAATAGTCCGATAATGGCTGTGAGTCAGTCCCACAGTTTTCGAGCAAGTGCTCTCCCATTGGCTTGAAAGCCACATGCTTCGGGCTGACTCTGTCTCACCATTGGCCCTCCGGTGTCCTCCCCCGTCCAATCACTGCTCTGCCAAGGTCAAACTGTTATCGGTTTCAATTCACAGCACAGACTGATCCCACAGCCCTTTTCCTTCTGGGTAAAATGAGGGGGTTTTGGTCCTCCCCTACATCTGGGGCATGACTACTCGGTTTCCCCACAGTAGGCAATCGTCCTGAATCGAGAGTTCATCCTTGCGCCTATGAAACGGTTTAAATTCCTCAGGGAATTCCCTGTACGTGGCTGCCCAGTCCCCATTCAGGACACATTTCTTAACTAAAGACAGTAGTGGGTCTTTATTTGTCCAGACTTTAATCTGACGGGACTTCGCTTTCGAAAGCTTCAACAGCCATGACCATCTCTGCATCATGCTCAGTTGCCTCCTCAGTGGTGGCTAGTGGGAGCCTGCTGAGTGCATCGGCGCACTTTTCAGTGCCCAGTCTGTGCCGAATTGTATAGTCATAGGCGGCTAACGTATGTGCCCACCTCTGTATGCGGGCCGATGCATTCGCATTTATGGCCTTGTTGTCGGCCAAAAGGGATGTTAGGGTTTGTGATCTGTCTCCAGCTCAAATTTCCTGCTAAACAGGTACTGGTACATTTTTTTTGCTGCATATACACATGCTAGCGCTTCCTTTTCTACCATCCCGTAGCCCCTTTCTGCCTGGGACAGACTTCTGGAGGCAGAAGCTACCGGCTATAACTGACCATTGGCATTCACATGCTGCAACACACACCCAACCCCATAGGACGACATTAGAACAGTAGAACAAGTTTCTTACACGGGTCATATAATGTTAACAGTTTGTTGGAGCATAACAAGTTGCGTGCTCTATCAAAAGCCCTTTCCTGGCTGTCCCCCCAGACCCAATCGCAACCTTTGTGTAGGAGCACGTGTAGCGGCTCTAACTGCGTGCTCAATTTGGGAAGAAAGTTACCAAAATAGTTCAGGAGCCCCAGGAACGAATGCAGCTCTGTCGTGTTATGGGGTCTGGGTGCTCTCTGGATCGCTTCCCTTTTGGACGCAGTAGGTCTGATCCCGTCTGCTGCTACCCTCATCGCCAGGAATTCTACCTCTGGAGCTAGGAAGACGCACTTCACCTTTTTCAGTCGCAGACCTACCTGGTCCAGTCTGCGTAGCACCTCCTCCAGGTTGTGGAGGTGTTCTTCAGTATCGCGACCCGTGATGAGGATGCCGTCTTGAAAAGCCACCGTCCTTGGAATCGACTTGAGGAGGCTTTCCATATTTCGCTGAAAGATCGCGGCGGCCGAGCGAATCCCGAACGGACATCTGTTATACACAAACAACCCCTTGTGTGTCATGATGGTGGCCAGCTTCTTCGACTCTCTCGCCATGTAAGCTGAGGTCAGGTCCAATTTTGTAAAAAGTTTTCCACTGGATAGCATCGCAAAGAGGTCCTCCGCTCTCGGTAGCGGGTACTGGTCTTGGAGTGACACCCGATTGATGGTATCCTTGTATTGTAATCGCCACATATCCTGACTGACCCATCCGCCTTGAGCACCGGCACAATCGGGCTCGCCCAGTCACTGAATTCGACTGGCGAGATGATGACTTCCCTCAGCAGGTGGTCCAATTCGCATTCTATCTTTTCCCGCATCACGTACGGCACCACTCTGGCCTTGTGGTGTACTGGTCTGGTATCCAGTTTTATGTGAATCACTACCTTGGTCCCCATGAAAGTGCCGATGCCAGGTTGAAATAATGAGTCAAATTTGTCCAGGACCTGTGAGCATGATACTCGCTCCACAGAAGAAATTGCATTGACATCGCCCCATTTCCATTCATGACAGCAAGCCAACACCTCCCCAGTAGTGTGGGACCGTCCCCCGGGACAATTCAGAGTTGCAACCTGTTCTCCAAATCTTTGTGGGTCATGACTACCGTGGCGCTGCCTAGCACCGGAATGATCTCCTTTGTATATGTCCGTAGCTGTCAATGCAATAATTTTGGCCTCCTGGCCTTGGACACCCACAACCTTTCGAACTGTTTGATACTCATCAGGGACTGGCTGGCCCCCGTGTCTAGCTACATTGATACTGGGATGCCACTGAGGAGCACTTTCATCGTTATCGGTGGCGCCCTGGTATATGAACTGTATATGTGCTCCACATGAACTCGCTGAACTTCAGCTTCCAGCGATTCCCCCCAGTGTCCATTTGGCCTCGTAGGGCTTACATCGGGCCTGTCCCCCTCGCACATCAACTTGGCTACAGGCTTCCTGCACATACGCGCCAAGTGACCGCTGATGTCCGATTACCCTTGTCAGCCTAGAGAACTGTATGCCGCGTTAACAATGTTGACTCCCTGGTCGTTTGCCGCATTTGAGCCAAGATTTTTGTCATACATCTTTCTGGTCTCTTCCTCCTCTGAGATAAATGTCTGGGCTATCAGAGCCGCCGCTTCCAAGGTCTCAATCAGTTTCCTGAAAACCCCAGTGTGCCCGATGCCCTCAATAAAAAAGTCTCGCAGCATCTCCGCTCTGCATGCATCTAGGAACTTACATAGGCTTGCCGGTCGCCGGAGATCCGCCACGAAGTCAGGAACGCTTTGCCCTTCTCGCTGCCGGTGCGTGTAAAACCGGTGTCTCGCCATGTGCATGCTGCTCGCTGGTTTAAGGTGTTCCCCGATCAGCTGACTGAGCTCTTCGAATGTCTTGACGGCCGGCTTCTCTGGCGCTAGAAGGTCCTTCATCAGGGAGTACGTTCTGGTTCCACAAACCGTCAGGAGATGAGCCCTGCGTTTGTCGCCCAAATCCTGTCCCAACCATACCTTAGTGTCAAAGCTTTGCTGTAGTCTCTCAATAAAGTCGTCCCAATCATCACCAACACAGTACCTCTCTTCTGTGCTACTAGTGGCCATGCTCGCGTGGTTTAAAATCCCAGTTTCTCGTCGCCAATGATATGTCCTTACTATACAGTATAAATGCACACGAGGCCCATACTTGAGAGAAGGTCACTCTGTCACCTTTATTACCAAGACCTCAAGTGATGAAGGTGGGTGGAGCTTCCCCTTTGAAACTTGAATGTCCAGGTTAGAAGTGTCTCCCTCAGTACTGATCATCTGATTGTTTTCTGATCTTGATTGAGGGATAAATATTGGCCCCAGGACAACGGGAATAACTCCCTTGCTCTTCTTCAAAATAGTGCCATGGAATGTTTTATGTCCACCTGAGAGGGCAGACGGGGCCTCGATTTAACATCTCATCTGAAAGATGGCACCTCTGACAGTGTGGCACTCCCTCAGTACTGCCCCTCCAACAATACGACACTCCCTCAGTACTGCCCCTCCAACAGTGCAGCAGTCCCTCAGTACTGCCACTCCGATAGTGTAGTGCTCCCTCAGTACTGCCCCTCCGACAGTGCGGCACTCCCTCAGTACTGCCCCTTTGACAGTGCAGCACTCCCTCAGTACTGCCCCTCCGACAGTGCAGCACTCCCTCAGTACTGTTCTCCGACAGTGTGGTGCTCTCTCAGTACTGACCCTCCAACAGTGCGGCGCTCCCTCAGTACTGCCCCTCCGACAGTGTGGCGCTCCCTCAGTACTGCCCCTCCAACAGTGCGGCTCTCCCTCAGTACTGCCCCTCCGATAGTGCAGCACTCCCTCAGTACTGCCCCTCCGTCAGTGCGGCACTCCCTCAGTACTGACCCTCCAACAGTGCGGCGCTCCCTCAGTACTGCTCCTCCGACAGTGTGCCGCTCCCTCAGTACTGCCCCTCCGACAGTGCGGCGCTCCCTCAGTACTGCCCCTCCGACAGTGTGGCGCTCCCTCAGTACTGCCCCTCCGACAGTGCAGCACTCCCTCAGTACTGCCCCTCCGACAGTGTGGCGCTCCCTCAGTACTGCCCCTCCGACAGTGCGGCACTCCCTCAGTACTGCCCCTCCGACAGTGTGGCGCTCCCTCAGTACTGCCCCTCCGACAGTGCAGCACTCCCTCAGTACTGCCCCTCCAACAGTGCGGCTCTCCCTCAGTACTGCCCCTCCGACAATGCTTTACTCTGTATCTAACCCGTGCTGTACCTGCCCTGGGAGTGTTTGATGGGACAGTGTAGAGGGAGCTTTACTCTGTATCTAACCCATGCTGTACCTGCCCTGAGAGTGTTTGATGGGACAGTGTAGAAGGAGCTTTACTCTGCATCTAACCCGTGCTGTACCTGCCCTGGGAGTGTTTGATGGGACAGTGCAGAGGGAGCTTTACTCTGTATCTAACCTGTGTTTTACCTGGCCTGGGAGTGTTTGATGGGACAGTGTAGAGGGAGTGTTACTCTGTATGTAACCCCGTGCTGTACCTGTCCTGGGAGTGTTTGATGGGACAGTGTAGGGGGAGCTTTACTCTGTATCTAACCTGTGCTATACCTGCCCTGGGTTTGTTTGATGGAACAGTTTAGAGGGAGTTTTAGTCTGTATGTAACCCATGATGTACCTGCTCTGGGAGTGTTTCATGGTGCAGTGTTGAGGGAGCTTTACTCTATATCTAACAGATACTGTACCTACCCTGGTAGTATTAGATGGGACAGTGTAGAGGGAGCTTTACTCTGTATCTAACCCGTGCTGTACCTAACCTGGGAGTGTTTGATGGGACATTGTAAAGGGAGCTTTACTCTATATCTAACCCGTGCTGTACCTGCCCTGGGTTTGTTTGATGGGACAGTGTAGAGGGAGCGTTACTCTGTATCTAATCCCATTCTGTACCTGCCCTGGGAGTGTTTGATGGGGCTGTGTCAATCCCTGTGTTATGGAGGCTAACGGGGTGAAATGCATCATTGTCAGGAGTGCAACCTGAACCGCCCATTTTGCAGTTGCATCTGCTCATGGTCAATGTAGAGGTGTAATTTCCAGCTGCCAATTCACGATCGCACCTTTGGCGCTCGTGCCAAAGACCAGGTTCAGCCCAATCCATTCCCTCACCTACTCCGGCAAGTGATCTTCTCTCCAGCCGCTTCTCGGGAGCTCAGCTTGTAACGTAAAGAGCTGATTGCTGTGAGGTTTCTGGAACTTCCTCTTGCTGATGCTGTTAGGTTGGTTTTTATGTTTAACAAATATATTCAATTTATGATGTTTCACGAATATTGTGCAGCACAGCTGCACTTCCTGAGGAACTAAAACGAGCCATTTATACGGCCACTGGCTGCAAACAGACAGCTGGTTTACACTTCCTCCACTCCAGACTTACATCACATACCACCGTGTTTTGGTGGGAAACTGTGTGAGTGAGTGTGTGTGTGTGCGTGAGAGTGGGTGAATGTGTGAGTGAGTGAGTGTGTCAGTGTGTGCATGAGAGTGTGTGTGTGTGTGTGTGAGTGAGTGTGTATGTGAGTGTGAGAGTGTGTGAGAGAGTAAGTGTGTGTGAGAGAGTGAGTGTTTGTATGAGTGAGAATGTGTGTGTGAGTGTGTGTGAGTGAGAGTGTGTGTGAGTGAGTGTGAGAGTGTGTGAGGGTGAGTGTGAGAATGTGTGTGTGTGAGTGAGAGAGTGAGTGTGAGTGTGTGTGTGAGTGAGTGAGTGTGAGTGAGTGTATGTGTGAACGTATGTGTGAGGGTGAGTGTGAAAGTGTGTGTGTGTTTGTGTGTGCATGAGTGATTGTGTGTGGGAGAGCGTGTGTGTGTGTAAGTGTGTGTGAATGTGTGTGAGAGTGTGTGTGAATGTATGTGAGAGTGTGTGTGAATGTGTGTGAGAGTGTGTGTGAATGTGTGTGAGAGTATGTGTGAATGTGTGTGAGAGTATGAGTGAGAGTGTGAGATTGTTGGAATGTGTGTGTGTGTGAGTTATTCATTCCTGGGATGTGGGCGTTACTGGCAAGGCCGGCATTTATTGCCCTTCCCTAATTGCCCCTTGAGAAGATGGTGGTGAGCCGCCTTCTTGAACCGCTGCAGTCCGTGTAGTGAAGGTGCTCCCACAGGGTTGTTAGGGAGGAAGTTCCAAGATTTTGACCCAGTGACGATGAAGGAACGGCGATATATTTCCAAGTCAGGATGGTGTGTTACTTGGAGGGGAACTTGGAGGTGATGGTGTTCCCATGCACCTGCTGCCCTTGTCGTTCTGGGTGGTAGAGGTCGCGGGTTTGGGAGGTGCTGCCGAAGAAGCCTTGGCGAGTTGCTGCAGTGCATCTTGTAGATGGTACACACTGCAGCCACGGTGCGCCAGTGGTGGAGGGAGTGAATGTTTAAGGTGGTGGATAGGGTGCAAATCAAGCGGGCTGCTTTGTCCTGGATGGTGTCGAGCCTCTTGAGTGTTGTTGGAGCTGCACTCATCCAGGCAAGTGGAGAGTATTCCATCACACTCCTGACTTGTGCCTTGTAGATGGTGAAAAGGCTTTGGGGAGTCAGGAGGTGAGACACTCGCCACAGAATACCCAGCCTCTGACCTGCTCTTGTTGCCATGGTATTTATGTGGCTGGTCCAGTTAAGTTTCTGGTCCATGGTGACCCCCAGGATGTTGATGGTGGGAGATTCGGGTTTTTGTGGACAGGACATACCTGGCAGTTTTACACATTGTCAGGTAGATGCCAGTGTTGTAGCTGTACTGGAACAGCTTGGCTAGAGGCGCGGCTAGTTCTGGAGAACAAGTCTTTAGCACGACGGCCAGGATGTTGTCGGGGCCCATAGCCTTTGCTGTATCCAGTGTGCTCAGCGTTTGTTGATATCACGTGGAGTGAATCGAATTGGCTGAAGACTGGCTTCTGTGATGGTGAGGAACTCAGGAGGAGGCTGATATGGATCATTCACTCGGCAATTCTGGCTGAAGATGGTTGTAAACGCTTCAGCCTTGTCTTTTGCACTCACGTGCTGGACTCTGCCATCATTGAGGATGGGGATATTCATGGAGCCTCCTCCTCCCGTTAGTTGTTTAATGGTCCACCACCATTCACGACTGGATGTGTCACAACTGCAGAGCTTTGATCTGATCCACTGATTGTGGGATCGCTTAGCCCTGTCTATAGCATTCTGCTTCCGCTGTTTATCATGTATGTAGTCCTGTGTTGCAGCTTCCCCAGGTTGGCACCTCATTTTTAGGTATGCATGGTGCTGCTCCTGGCATGCTCTTCTACACTCCTCATTGAACCAAGGTTGGTCCCCTGGCTTGATGGTAATGGTAGAGTGAGGGATATACCGGGCCATGAGGTTACAGATTGTGGTGGAATACAATTCTGCTGCTGCTGATGGCCCACAGCGCCTCATGGATGCCCAGTTTTGAGCTGCTAGATCTGTTCTGAATCTATCCCATTTAGAACAGTGGCAGTGCCACACAACACAATGGAGGGTGTCCTCAGTGTGAAGACGGGACTTTGTCTCCACAAGGACTGTGCGGCGATCACTGCTACCAATGGTGCCATGGACAGAAGCATCTGCGACAGGTAGATTGGTGAGGACGAGATCAAGTAGGTTTTCCCCTCGTGTTGGTTCTCTCACCACCTGTCACAGGCCCAGTCTGGCAGCTATGTCCTTCAGGACTCGGCCAGCTCGGTCAGTAAATATCAACATATGAATTAGGAGCAGCTATAGTCCACATGGCCCCTCGAGCCTGCTCCGCCATTCATCATCATCATCATCATCGGCAGTCCCTCGAAATCGAGGAAGACTTGCTTCCACTCTAAAAGTGAGTTCTCACGTGACTGAACAGCCCAATACGGGAATTACAGTCTCTGTCACAGGTGGGACAGACAGTGGTTGAAGGAAAGGGTGGGTGGGGAGTCTGGTTTGCCGCATGCTCCTTCCGCTGCCTGTGCTTGGTTTCTGCATGCTCTCGGCGATGAGACTCGAGGTGCTCAGCGCCCTCCCGGATACACTTCCTCCACTTAGGGCGGTCTTGGGCCAGGGACTCCCAGATGTTGGGGAGTATGTTGCATTTTATCAAGGAGGCTTTGAGGGTGTCCTTGAAATGTTTCCTCTGCCCACCTGGGGATCGCTTGCCGTGTAGGAGTTCCGAGTAGAGCGCTTGCTTTGGGAGTCTGATGTCGGGCATGTGGACGATGTGGCCCACCCAACGGAGCTGGTCGAGTGTGGTCAGTGCTTCGATGCTGGGGATGTTGGCCTGATCGAGGACGCTAGCGTTGGTGCGTCTGTCCTCCCAGGGGATTTTCAGGATCTTGCGGAGACATCCGCCATTCAATAAGATCATGGCTGCTAATTGTCCTCAAATCCACTTTCCTGCCTGATCTCCATATCCCTTGATTCCCTAAGAATTCAAAAATCTATCGATCTCAGCCTTGAATCTATTCAGAGACTCAGCATCCACAGCCCTCTGGGGCAGAGAATTCCAAAGATTCATCATCATCATCATCATCATCATCATCATCATCATAGGCAGTCCCTCGTATCGAGGATGACTTGCTTCCACACCAAAAAGGGATGAGTTCACAGGTGTTTCAGTGAAGGACCTAATATTCCAGGTCCCGAACTACATCCTGAAGGGTGGAAGATGCCTGTGCATGAATTTTTTTAACGTGTGGTGGCCGTTGCACACCAGCCACCACATGAGCTTGACAGAGCCAGGTCTTGGTCCAGTGGCAAGGATTACCCAAGATGACTGGAGACCTGCTCTGCTGCACAGGCCTAGTGCGCGCACATATCGCAGTGTGGGCTGGCCCGTGCTGCCCCTGCCCCGGGTCCCGATCATATCCCTCGACTTTCTCTCGCCGCTCCTTCGCCCCGACCTCGCCGCTCCTGCTGTACCTGCCCACGCTCCAGTCACCGACCTGGACCTTGATGACTTCCCCTTTCGCTGCCGTCGCCCTCCTGCACCAGCTCACGCTGTACCTTGCAGTGGTATGCCGCTCGCCGCTCCTTTTATGGCCCCAACCTGCCGCTGAAGTTCCCTCGCAGGTCGGGTTCCTGGTCTTTAATGGCCGACCCCTTATCCTGAGACTGTGACCCCTAGTTCTAGACTCTCCAGCCAGAGGAAACAGCCTGTCAGCATCTACCCTGTCAATCCCCCTCAGAATCTTATATGTTTCAATGAGATCACCTCTCATTCTTCTTAGCTCCAGAGAGTATAGGCCCAATCTACTCAATATCTCAGCATAAGACAGCCCTCTCACCCCAGGAATCAGTCTGGTGAACCTCTGTTGCACCACCTCCAAGGCAAGTATATCCTTCCTTAGATAGTAGTAATGCTACCGAGCCACTTGTGATGGACAGTGAAGCCCCACAAACCAGAGTACATTATGTGCCCTTGCTACTCTTAGTGTTTCTTCCCAGTGATGTTCAACATGGAGGAATACTGATTCATCAGCTGAGGGAGGGCGGTAGGTGGTAATCAGCAGGAGGTTTCATTGCCCATGCTTGACCTGAAGCCATGAGACTTCATGGGGTCCGGAGTCAATGTTGCAGACTCCCAGGGCCTCTCCCTCCCAACTGTACACCACTGTGCCACCACCCCTGGTGGGTCTGTCCTGCCGGTGGGACAGGACATTCCATGGGATGGTGATAGAGGCGTCTGGGCCATTGGCTGAAAGGAATGATTCTGTGGGACAGCTCTCCCAGTTTTGGCACAAGTCCCCAGATGTTGGTGAGGAGGGCTTTTCAGGGTGGACTGGGCTGGGTGTGTCGTTGTCGTGTCCAAATCCAGTGCCGAGGTCGATGCCGTGTGGTCCATCTGGTTTCATTCTTATTATTGTTTTCTGTAGCAGTTTGTTACAACTGAGTGTCGCGCTGGGCCATTTCAGAGGGCAGATAATAGTCAACCCCATTGCTGTGGTCTGGAGTCACCTATAGGCCAGACCGGGTAAGGACAGCAGATTTCCTTCCCTAAAGGATATTCGTGAACCAGATGGGTTTTCAAGATAATCCGATAGTTTCACGGTCACCATTACTGATACTAGCTTTTTATTCCAGATTTATTTCATTAACTGAATTTAAATTCCCCAGCTGCCGTGGTGGGATTGACCACAGCATATGTGTGAGAGTGTGAGTGAGTGAGTGAGTGAGTGTGTGTGTGTGAGTGTGTGAGTGTGTGTGCGTGTGTGAGTGCGTGTGTGTGAGTGTGTGTGAGTGAGTGTGAGTGTGTGTGAGTGAGTGAGTGTGTGTGTGTGTGAGTGAGTGTGTGAGTGTGTGTGTGAGTGAGTGAGTGTGTGTGTGTGAGCGTGTGTTTGAGTGTGTGAATGTGTGAGAGTGTGAGTGAGAACATGTGTGTGAGTGTGTGTGTGTGAATATGTGAGAGTGTGTGAGTGAGAGTGTGTGTGAGTGTGTGAGTGTGTGTGTGTGAGTGTGTGAGTGTGTGTGCGTGTGTGAGTGCGTGTGTGTGAGTGTGTGCATGTGTGTGTGAGTGTGTGCATGTGTGTGTGAGTGAGTGTGAGTGTGTGTGTGAGTGAGTGAGTGTGTGTGTGTGAGTGTGTGTTTGAGTGTGTGAATGTGTGAGAGTGTGAGTGAGAACATGTGTGTGAGTGTGTGTGTGTGAATATGTGAGAGTGTGTAAGTGAGAGTGTGTGTGAGTGTGTGTGCGCGTTTGTGTGTGTGTGAGTATGAAATAGTGTGTGTGTGTGAGTGAGTGCGTGAGAGTGTGTCGATGTGTGTGTTTGAGTGTGTGTGTGAGTGAGTGTGAGCTTATGTATGTGTGTTTGTGTGTATGAGAGTGTGTCTATGTGAGTTTAAGTGTAAGTGAGTGTATGCGTGTGTAAGTGTGTTTGTGAGTATGTGTGTGTGTGAGAGTGTGTAAGTGTGTCTGTGAGTGAGTGAGTATGAGTGGGTGAGTGTGTGTGAATATGTATGAGAGTGTGTGTGAGTATGAGAGTGTGTATGAGAATGTGTGTGTGAGAGTGTAAGTGAGTGTGAGTGTGTGAGTGTGTAAGTGAGTATGAGAGTGTGTGTGTGAGAGAGTGTAAGTGAGTGTGTGTGAGAGTGTGTAAGCGAGTATGAGAGTATGTGTGAGTATGAGAGTGTGTGTGTGTATGTGAGTGTGTAAGTGAGTATGAGAGTGTGCATGTGAGTGTGTAAGTGAGTATGAGTGTATGTGTGAGAGTGTGTAAGTGAGTATGAGTGTGTGTGCGAGTGTGTGTAAGTGAATAAGAGAGTGTGTGAGTATGAGAGAGTGTATGTGAGAGTGTATGTGAGAGTGAGAGTGTGTGAGTATGAGAGTGTGTGAGAGTGTGTGTAAGTATGAGAGTGTGTGAGTATGAGAGAGTGTATGTGAGTGTGTGTGTGAGTGTGTAAGTGAGTATGAGTGTGTGTGTGAGAGTGTGTAAGTGAGTAAGAGAGTGTGTGAGTATGAGAGTGTGTAAGTGAGTGTGAGTGAGAGTGTGTAAGTGAGTAAGAGAGTGTGTGAGTATGAGAGTGTGTAAGTGAGTGAGTGAGAGTGTGTAAGTGAGTAAGAGAGTGTGTGAGTATGAGAGTGTGTAAGTGAGTGTGAGTGAGAGTGTGTAAGTGAGTAAGAGAGTGTGTGAGTATGAGAGTGTGTAAGTGAGTGAGTGAGAGTGTGTAAGTGAGTAAGAGAGTGTGTGAGTATGAGAGTGTGTAAGTGAGTGAGTGAGAGTGTGTAAGTGAGTAAGAGAGTGTGTGAGTATGAGAGTGTGTAAGTGAGTGTGAGTGAGAGTGTGTATGTTTGTGGTTTGATTACTGAAGAACTGGCTGCCTTCTCTGTCTGGATCTGTTTCCCAGCCTGAATTGACATCACAGCCCGTCTCTTTGCCAGAACACAATGTTCTCTGGGACTGGTCCAGAACCTTCTTCAGTTACTGTCACACAGGACAGAAGCTGAGAACGGTGCGTGTGTGTGTGGAAATGCTGAGAGCTATATTTAACAACTCTCTGCTCTGTCCTGGCTGGCTGCCCAGCCTCTATAAACACTGAGCGCTTCCACATGAATTTTCCTACTTGACTTGTTTTGCACATCATTCTATTCACATTCGCCCTGATTCGCTACATTTAAGTTGCTAAATAAAATATAATTCCTTTAAATCTTTAAAAAGAGCACTGAAAGACTTGCATTCACATCGCTCTCACGTTAACACCTCCCCTGCAGTGGCCGTCTTTGAAGTGCAATGATATAAATACATTTACATGACATATATATTTATAACATAACCCAGCACAGTAGCCATTTGCACACAGCTCCATCCCACAAACAGGAATGGGCAACGATTTATTTTTGATAGTGTCAGTAGAGAGGGAGGAAGATTGTCCCGAAAACCCTGATCTGATTCAAGGATCTTCAGCATCTACCTGGACAGGTACAGAGAGGCTGCGGATAACATGTGACTCAAAACACAGAGCTCACTCAGTTCCTGACACGTCAACAAGTCTGTAAAATCAGCCGGTCCTGAGCTGAATCCACAGAGGGGTTCGAGCCCATGGTGGGGGTGGGTGGGGGGGGGGCAGAAATTGGATCTTGTTGAGCCTGTTTGACGGGCATATTGCTGATGCAATGTGGCTCAACGCCCTGCGTGCCAAAGACCCCTGAAAATCGTCCAGCACAAACTCAATGTGGCAACCGCCCCCCCCCTCGTGTCCCCGCACCCCCCCCGCCCACCCTCCTCGTGTCCCCGCACCTCCCCCCGCCCACCCTCCTCGTGTCCCCGCACCCCCCCCGCCCACCCGCCTCGTGTCCCCGCACCTCCCCCCGCCCACCCGCCTCGTGTCCACGCACCCCCCCCGCCCACCCACCTCGTGTCCCCGCACCACCCCCCGCCCCCCTCCTCGTGTCCCCACACCCCCCCCCCGCCCACCCGCCTCGTGTCCACGCACCCCCCCCCGCCCACCCACCTCGTGTCCCCGCACCCCCCCCGCCCCCCTCCTCGTGTCCCCACACCCCCCCCCGCCCACCCTCCTCGTGTCCCCGCACCTCCCCCCGCCCACCCGCCTCGTGTCCCCGCACCCCCCCCGCCCACCCGCCTCGTGTCCCCGCACCCCCCCCGCCCACCCGCCTCGTGTCCACGCACCCCCCCCCGCCCACCCGCCTCGTGTCCCCGCACCCCCCCCGCCCACCCGCCTCGTGTCCCCGCACCCCCCCCGCCCACCCGCCTCGTGTCCACGCACCCCCCCCGCCCCCCCCCTCGTGTCCCCGCACCCCCCCCCGCCCCCCCCTCGTGTCCACGCACCTCCCCCCGCCCACCCGCCTCGTGTCCACGCACCCCCCCCCGCCCACCCACCTCGTGTCCACGCACCTCCCCCCGCCCCCCTCCTCGTGTCCCCGCACCCCCCCCCGCCCCCCCCTCGTGTCCCCGCACCCCCCCCGCCCACCCGCCTCGTGTCCATGCACCCCCCCCCGCGTGTCCACGCACTCCCCCCCCGCCCCCCCCTCGTGTCCACGCACCCCCCCCCGCCCACCCGCCTCGTGTCCCCGCACCCCCCCCGCCCACCCGCCTCGTGTCCATGCACCCCCCCCGCGTGTCCACGCACTCCCCCCCCGCCCCCCCCTCGTGTCCACGCACCCCCCCCCGCCCACCCGCCTCGTGTCCCCGCACCTCCCCCGCGTGTCCACGCACCTCCCCCCGCCCACCCGCCTCGTGTCCACGCACTCCCTCCCCCCACCCACCCGCCTCGTGTCCACGCACCCCCCCCGCGTGTCCGCGCACTCCCCCCCCCCCGCCCACTCCCCTTGTGTCCCCGCACCACCCGCCTCGTGTCCACGCACCCCCCCCCCGCCCACCCCCGCGTGTCCCCGCACCCTCCCCCCCCCCGCCTCCGCTGTGAAACCGGATTCTCCTTAGCATTTCTAGCCAGAGGGCACCTCGAAAAACGCAAGTTTAATGATTTTGTATTTTAAATTTGATGCAGAGTGAGGAGGAGCAGCCACAATCTCCCCCTCCCGAGTGCCCCCACCCCGGATTTACCCGAGGGCGATTGGGGGAGGGGGCCTAACAGCCCCCCGGGGAGCTCGCCACAATTGTTTGGGCCAATTCCCCTGATCCTCACACCTCACAGTTTGGTTCCTGGAAATTGGCTCAATCGGATGTCCGGACCAGAGGAAAGACTTGCATTTATATAGTGACTTTCACATCCTCAGTACATCCCAAAGTGCTTTACAGCCAATGAAGCACCTTCTTGAAGTGTTGGAATGTAGGAATTGTGGCAACCAATTTGCACACAGCAAGCTCCCACAAACAGAAATGTAATAATGACCAGATAATCTGTTTCAGTGAGGCTGTTTGTGGGATAAATGTTCGCCAGGACAGCGCGGAGAACTCCCTTGCTCTTCTTCAAACAGTGGCCTTGGGATCTTTTAAATCCGTCTGAGAGGGCAAACCAGGACTTGGTTTATCATCTCATCTGAAAGACTATCCCTCCAACAGTGCAGCGCACCCTCAGTACTGTCCCTTCGACAGTGCAGCACTCTCTCAGTACTGCCCCTCTGACAGTGCAGCACTCTCTCAGTACTGCCCCTCCGACAGTGCAGCGTTCCCTCAGTACTGCCCCTCTGACAGTGCAGCACTCTCTCAGTACTGCCCCTCTGACAGTGCAGCGCTCCCTCAGTACTGCCCCTCCGACAGTGCAGCACTCTCTCAGTACTGCCCCTCCGACAGTGCAGTGCTCCCTCAGTACTGCCCCTCCGACAGTGCAGCGCTCCTTCAGTCGTGCCCCTCTGACAGTGCAGCACTCTCTCAGTACTGCCCCTCCGACTGTGCAGCGCTCCCTCAGTACTGCCCCTCCGACAGTGCAGCGCTCCCTCAGTACTGCCCCTCCGACAGTGCAGCACTCTCTCAGTACTGCCCCTCCGACAGTGCAGCGTTCCCTCAGTACTGCCCCTCTGACAGTGCAGCACTCTCTCAGTACTGCCCCTCCGACAGTGCAGCGTTCCCTCAGTACTGCCCCTCTGACAGTGCAGCACTCTCTCAGTACTGCCCCTCTGACAGTGCAGTGCTCCCTCAGTACTGCCCCTCTGACAGTGCAGCACTCTTTCAGTACTGCCCCTCCGACAGTGCAGCGTTCCCTCAGTACTGCCCCTCTGACAGTGCAGCACTCTCTCAGTACTGCCCCTCCGACAGTGCAGCGTTCCCTCAGTACTGCCCCTCTGACAGTGCAGCACTCTCTCAGTACTGCCCCTCTGACAGTGCAGCGCTCCCTCAGTACTGCCCCTCCGACAGTGCAGCGCTCCTTCAGTCGTGCCCCTCTGACAGTGCAGCACTCTCTCAGTACTGCCCCTCCGACAGTGCAGCGCTCCCTCAGTACTGCCCCTCCGACAGTGCAGCACTCTCTCAGTACTGCCCCTCCGACAGTGCAGCACTCTCTCAGTACTGCCCCTCCGACAGTGCAGGGCTCCCTCAGTACTGCACTGGAGTGTCAGCCTAGATTTTTGTACTCAAGTCCCTGGATTGGGATTCGAACCCACAACTTTCTGACTCCGAGGCGAGGGTGTCTGAGACAAGCTGACATGCAGAGCTCCAAATAATGACTAGACAGGGCAGGGAACAGTTCCTGGAAATGGTCCTGATTTTATCCTAATTTAAGAGACTATTTTAAGTTGGAATTTTTCACACTTGCCAATCTTAAACAGGAGGTTTTCTAGAAAGTACAGACAGTCAGGAGCTCATCTCTCCCGTACCCTAAGTCTGCCCCATTCAGCCTCCAGCCTTACCATCAATGTTTCATTCTGCTGACATCCTGCCCGCTGATGCCAAACATTCCTTCGAAAAGCAATTTGTCTCGCTCTCTGTTCTAAATTTGCTATTCACTATTTTCCGATTACATCCCCATTTCCTAATTTTCACCGGAGTGACAATTCGTCCTTATTTATTCCTCTGAATCCCTGTGTGTGTCAATGAGGATCCCATTCACCGGCTCTCTGCACACTCTGCACTTGGACTTTCACGAACAGTGGGATCAGTCCCATTTACTCTGCTACAGATTCTTTCAGCTCTGGGATTTATCTGCTGCCAGAACCGAACTAACGCCTGAAAAATAGGGTGAGCCCGTACCGGACAGAGGGAGGTGGGCTGGGCGGATATCAGGGAGGAGGAGATCGGGTGGGTTGGGATCGGATGGATAGAGGTTGGGTGGGCAGGGATTGGCCGTGTGGCTATCGGGTGAGATTCGGGCAGGAAGGGATTGGGTGGGTGGAGATTAAACGGTGTTGGGGGCAGGGGGTGGGGGGGGTGAGGGTGACGGTGGGGGAGATCAGGCGGGCAGGAATTTGGTGAGTGGAGATTGAGTGGGAGGGGGGGGGAGATCAGGGAGGTGGAGATCGGGTGGGTGGAGATTGGGGCTGGTGGGGATTTGGTGGGTGGCGATTGACTGGGGGGAGGGGAAGATCAGGTGAGATTGGGGCGGCCTTGGACTTGATCTGCTACACTACAAGGACAGCTCAGTTAAGTGAGTTAGCAGCACTCTCCGTACATGCCACACGGAGATGGTGTCATCATCATAGGCGGTCCCTCGGGGTCGAGGATGACTTGCTTCCACAATAAATATGAGTCCTCAGGTGACTGATGAGTCCAATGCAGGACCTACAGTCTCTGTCAGAGGTGGGGCAGGCGGTGGTTGAAGGGATGAGTGGGTGAGAGGCCTGGGTTGTCGTGCGCTCCTTCCGCTGTCGACACTTGGCTTCTGCGTGCTCCCGGCGAAGAGTCTCGATGTGCTCAGAGCCTTCCCGGATGCTCTTCCTCCAATTTAGGCGGTCTTGGGCCAGGCACGACCAGGTGTCGGTGAGAATGTTACATTTTTTCAAGGAGGCACTGAGGGTGTCCTGGAAGCGTTTCCTCTGCCCACCTGGGACTCGCTTGCCGTGTTGAAGCTCCACATAGAGCGCTTGTTTTGGGAGTCTCATGTCAGGCATGTAGACGATGTGGCAAGGGTGTGGTGGGGGTGGGAGGGCGGGGTTGAGGGGGGGTTGGGGTGAGGGGTTGGGGCGGGGCAGGGGCCGAGGCCGGAATGGGGTGGGGAGGGCCGAGGCAGCGGTGGGGGTGGGGTGGGGTGGGGTTGAGGGGGCAGGGGTGGGGGTCGGGGGTGCGGAGGAGGCTGTGAGGGGCGGGGATGAAGCGGGGGGGTGGGGTGGGGACGCGGGGGCACGGGGGTTGGGGTGCGGAGGGGGGGGCGGGGTTGGGGTGGGGGGGTGGGGCGGAGGTAGCAGGGGTGAGGGGGCAGAGGTGGCGGGGCGGGGGTGAGGCAGGGGGCGGGGGTGGGGTCGGGGCCGGGGGTGTGAAGGGCTGGGGTGAAGCGGGGGGGTGGGGGTGGGGTGGGTGGGGCGGGATGGGGTGGGGTGATGGGTGGGGACGCAGGGGCGTGGTGTGGGTTGGGGGGGGCGGGGGTGAGGTGGGGAGGGGGGGCGGGGGTGGGGTGGGGGTTGGGGTGGGGGTGAGGCGGGGGGGCGGGGGTGGGGTGGGGTTGAGGCGGGGGGGTTGGGGGTGAGGCGGGGAGGCGAGGCGGGGTGCGGGGTGAGGCAGGGGGGTAGGGCGGGGGTGGGGCGGGGAGGTGGGGGGGTGAGGCGGGGGGTGAGGCGGGGGGCGGGGGTGGGGTGGAATGGGGGGAGGTGGGGGTGGGGGTTAGGGGGGGTGGGGTTGAGGTGGGGGGTTTGGGGGTGGGGTTTCTGCAGCGGGAAAGACACGACTGCTGCAATAAAACCAGCGCTGATCCTGAGGAGCCGGACAGGACAGGAGCAAAATCCACTCGATGGTTCCTGGTCAGGGGCACGATTCTGCAGCCTTGCTAAATTTTTTTACATGACAAAGGCCGTAAATCAGACTGTTTTCTTTTAAAGCACTTGGACGAGCGGACTGTTCCTGTAATGTATTCCAGCCCTCCCGGCGCGCAGCTCGGAGCGATCTCCAGTAACTGGATGGGAACCTGCTGTGTGGCAGGGTTTCTCTGCACTGTCTTTTAGGACGTTTGCTCCCGAGGGGCGATAGGTCAGCTAGGGTCAGGTATGGGTGATGGGTCAGGTAAGGTCAGGTAGGGGTGATAGGTCAGGTAGGGGTGATGGGTCAGGTCAGGGTGATGGGTCAGGTAGGGGTCAGGGGTCGAGTAGGAGCGACGGATCAGGTAGGGGCGATGGGTCAGGTAGGGGTGAGGGGTCAGGTAGGGTTGAGGGGTCAGTAGCGAGGCTTTCGAAGGAGAGCTGCTACATTGTTCACAAGCTCTATCAGCCAGGCCTGTAGGGGGCAGTGTGTCGCGCTGTGCTGCACAACTGAGAACCACAATGTGCCAAGACATTGTATCAATGCAAGGGAGCCATTTATGGACAAAGGGAGAATGGGAGACTAGATTCTAATGTCTGAACTAACTTGTACCGTACGAGCAAACAGCATCATACTAAAGTTTTTGCTCTTACTAGTGTGTGGGACAGAGGACTGAGTGGCACAGAGCTGATTACCGGCGTGCTTTGACGGGTTGCGAAGGGCTGTGACAGTGTGGCCTTTCTGTGGTTTCCGCAGACCTGCAGTCAGACAATCTCCCGCAAGAGGCAAAATGCCAAGACCAATTCTGGGGACAATCATCCTGGGAAATTCCTCTCCTGCCCTCGAAGGAGACCAACAGTTAGTTCCGGGATGAAAGAGTGAGCAAGAGACACATCCCACCTACCGTCTGCACCCAGTGACATCGCCCAACTCCAGGACCAGCTCCCTTTCAAACGTTTGCAGGCAGCCTGCAGCAGCTGCATGAGCCATCAACCAATTGCAACGGTCCATGAGCTCTGGGAAATGATAAACCCCCAAACACCTATCCTCGGTCTATGCTTAAGCAACTTCCGCACAGGTCAATTGATGCTCCCGAACTTAGCTAATTCAATTAACCTGTCTGCACAGACACAGTCCAGTCCTTTCATCATCTGAAATACTTCCGAGGGGTTGTGGGAATATTGGAGGTGTTGGGGAGAGAGATCGTGGAGTGCGGGAGTATACGGGGCTGATATTACCAGGAAAGGTATGCAGAATAAGGGTTTGCGAGCACTGACAGGAGCTCCTGCGATATGAGGGTGGGGGACAGCAGGAGTAATTGGGGAGCTGGTTGCTGGAGAGTTGATAGGATGATCTGTGAGCATCAGGGCTCTGGCAGCAATTTGGGAGGTGGGGTCGATCAGGGTAGGGAACAGCAGGTACTAGCTGTATTGTGCGGGGGGGTGAGGTCATGGATACTCCAACTTGAACTGCCGTTGACCCATCCTCGTCCTTCTTGACTTGATCTGTCTGCAGCCTTTGACACAGTTGACCACTCCACCCTCCTCCAATGCCTCTCCACCATCATCCAGCTGGGTGGGACTGCACTCACCTGGTTCCATTCTTAGCTATCTAATCATAGCCAGAAAATCTTCTGCAATGGCTTCGCTTCCTGCTCCCGCATCATTACCTCTGTGTCCACCAAGGATCTATCCTTGGCCCCTCCTATTTCTCATTTCCATATTGCCCCTTGGTGACATCATCCGAAAACATGGCGTCAGTTTCCACATGTACGCTGATGGCACCCAGCTCTACCTCACCAGCACGTCTTTCAACCCCTCCATGGTCTCTACATTGTCAGACATCCAGTTTTGCATGAGCAGAAATTTTCTCCAATTAAACATTGGAAAGACTGAAGCCATTGTTTTCGGTCCCCGGCACAAACTGCGTTCCCTAGCCACTGACTCCGTCCCTTTCCCTAACATCTCTCTGAGGCTGAACCAGACTGTTCGCAACCTTGAGTTTCTATAGGTATATAAAAAGAAAAAGCGTGGCTAAAGTAAATATTGGTCCCTTAGAGGATGAGACCGGGGAATTAATAATGGGGAACATGGAGATAGCAGAAAATCTGAACAAATATTTTGCATCAGTCTTTACAGTAGAGGACACTAACAATATTCCGACAGTGGATATCATAGAAACATAGAAAATAGGTGCAGGAGTAGGCCATTCGGCCCTTCTAGCCTGCATCGCCATTCAATGAGTTCATGGCTGAACATGCAACTTCAGTACCCTCTTCCTGCTTTCGCGCCATACCCCTTGATCCCCCAAGTAGTTAGGACTTCATCTAACTCCCTTTTGAATATATTTAGTGAATTGGCCTCAACAACTTTCTGGGGTAGAGAATTCCACAGGTTCACCACTCTCTGGGTGAAGAAGTTTCTCCTCATCTCGGTCCTAAATGGCTTACCCCTTATCCTTAGACTGTGACCCCTGGTTCTGGACTTCCCCAACATTGGGAATATTCTTCCTGCATCTAACCTGTCTAAACCCGTCAGAATTTTAAACATTTCTATGAGGTCCCCTCTCATTCTTCTGAACTCCAGTGAATACAAGCCCAGTTGATCCAGTCTTTCTTGATAGGTCAGTCCCACCATCCCGGGAATCAGTCTGGTGAATCTTCGCTGCACTCCCTCAATAGCAAGAATGTCCTTCCTCAAGTTAGGAGACCAAAACTGTACACAATACTCCAGGTGTAGCCTCACCAAGGCTCTGTACAACTGTAGCAACACCTCCCTGCCCCTGTACTCAAATCCCCTCGCTATGAAGGCCAACATGCCATTTGCTTTCTTAACCGCCTGCTGTACCTGCATGCCAACCTTCAATGACTGATGTACCATGACACCCAGGTCTCGTTGCACCTCTCTTTTTCCTAATCTGTCACCATTCAGATAATAGTCTGTCTCTCTGCTTTTACCACCAAAGTGGATAACCTCACATTTATCCACATTATACTTCATCTGCCATGCATTTGCCCACTCACCTAACCTATCCAAGTCACTCTGCAGCCTCATAGCATCCTCCTCGCAGCTCACACTGCCACCCAACTTAGTATCATCCGCAAATTTGGAGATACTACATTTAATCCCCTCGTCTAAATCATTAATGTACAATGTAAACAGCTGGGGCCCCAGCACAGAACCTTGCGGTACCCCACTAGTCACTGCCTGCCATTCTGAAAAGTACCCATCTACTCCTACTCTTTACTTCCTGTCTGACAACCAGTTCTCAATCCACGTCAGCACACTACCCCCAATCCCATGTGCTTTAACTTTGCACATTAATATCTTGTGTGGGACCTTGTCGAAAGCCTTCTGAAAGTCCAAATATACCACATCAACTGGTTCTCCCTTATCCACTCTACTGGAAACATCCTCAAAAAATTCCAGAAGATTTGTCAAGCATGATTTCCCTTTCACAAATCCATGCTGACTTGGACCTATCATGTCACCTCTTTCCAAATGCACTGCTATGACATCCTTAATAATTGATTTCATCATTTTACCCACTACTGAGGTCAGGCTGACCGGTCTATAATTCCCTGTTTTCTCTCTCCCTCCTTTTTTAAAAGTGGGGTTACATTGGCTACCCTCCACTCGATAGGAACTGATCCAGAGTCAATGGAATGTTGGAAAATGACTGTCAATGCATCCACTATTTCCAAGGCCACCTCCTTAAGTACTCTGGGATGCAGTTCATCAGGCCCTGGGGATTTATCGGCCTTCAATCCCATCAATTTCCCCAACACAATTTCCCGACTAATAAGGATTTCCCTCAGTTCCTCCTCCTTACTAGACCCTCTGACCCCTTTTATATCCAGAAGATTGTTTGTGTTCTCCTTAGTGAATACCGAACCAAAGTACTTGTTCAATTGGTCTGCCATTTCTTTGTTCCCCGTTATGACTTCCCCTGATTCTGACTGCAGGGGACCTACTTTTTTCTTTACTAACCTTTTTCTCTTTACATATCTATAGACATATCAAGGGGCTATAGGGGGGGAGGAACTTAACACAATCACAATCACTAAGGAGATAGTACTCAGTAAGATAAAGGGGCTAAAGGTGGATAAATCACCATGACCTGATAGCTTGCATTCTAGGGTCTTAAGAGAAGTAACGTCAGGGATTGTGGATGCATTGGTTGTAATTTACCAAAATTCCCTGGATTCTGGGGAGGTCCCAGCAGATTGGAAAACTATAAATGTAACGCCCCTATTTAAAAATAGAGGCAGACAAAAAGCAGGAAACGATAGACCAGTTAGCCCAACATCTGTGGTTGGGAAAATATTGGAGTCCATTATTAAAGAAGCAGTAGCAGGACATTTGGTAAAGCAAAATTTAGTCAGGCAGAGTCAGCATGGATTTATGAAGGGAAGTCATGTTTGACAAATTTGCTGGAGTTCTTTGAGGATGTAACGAACAGGGTGGATGAAGGGGAACCAGTGGATGTGGTGTATTTGGACTTCCAGAAGGCATTTGACAAGGTGCCACATAAAAGGTTACTGCATAAGATAAAAGGATAAAAGTTCACGGGGTTGGGGGTAATATATTAGCATGGATAGAGGATTGGCTAACTAACAGAAAACAGAGAGTCGGGATAAATGATTTATTCTCTGGTTGGCAACCAGTAACTAGTGGGGTGTCGCAGGGATCGGTGCTGGGACCCCAACTATTTACAATCTATATTAATGACTTGGAAGAAGGGACAGAGTGTAACGTAGCCAAGTTTGCTGATGATACAAAGATGGGAGGAAAAGCAATGTGTGAGGAGGACACAAAAAATCTGCGAAAGGACATAAACAGACTAAGTGAGTGGGCAAAAATTTGGCAGAGTGTAATGTTGAAAAGTGTGAGGTCATGCACTTTGGCAGAAAAAAATCAAAGAGCAAGTTATTATTTAAATGGAGAAAGATTGCAAAGTGCCGCAGTACAGCGGGACCTGGGGGTACTTGTGCATGGAACACAAAAGAATAGTATGCAGGTACAGCAAGTGATCAGAAAAGCCAATGGTATCTTGGCCTTTATTGCAAAGGGGATGGAGTATAAAAGCAGGGAAAGTCTTACTACAGTTATATAATGTATTAGTGAGGCCACACCTGGAATACTGTGTGCAGTTTTGGTTTCCATACTTATGAAAGGATATACCGTATATACTCGCGTATCCTGCGATCTCACGTATCATGCGACCCCTAAATTTTCGTCCCCAAAACATGATTTTACCAGATATCTCATGTATCATGCGAGTCACTTTTTTGAGATCGAATACAGACCTTAACATGAAACATCGACTGGATTCTGCTCTCTCTCAGTGCTCTCTCTCCGTGCTCTCTCTCCGTGCTCTCTCTCCGTGCTCTCTCTCCGTGCTCTCTCTCCGTGCTCTCTCTCCGTACTCTCTCTCAGTGCTCTCTCTCCGTGCTCTCTCTCCGTACTCTCTCTCAGTGCTCTCTCTCCGTGCTCTCTCTCCGTGCTCTCTCTCCGTGCTCTCTCTCCGTACTCTCTCTCCGTGCTCTCTCTCCGTACTCTTCCCCCCCGACCTCCGTGACTCTCTCCCCCCCGACCTCCGCGACTCTCTCCCCCCCGACCTCCGCGACTCTCTCCCCCCCCGACCTCCGCGACTCTCTCCCCCCCCCGACCTCCGAGACTCTCTCTCCCCCCCCGACCTCCGCGACTCTCTCCCCCCCCGACCTCCGCGACTCTCTCCCCCCCCCGACCTCCGCGACTCTCTCTCCCCCCCCCCGACCTCCGCGACTCTCTCCCCCCCCCCCCGACCTCCGCGACTCTCTCCCCCCCCCGACCTCCGCGACTCTCTCCCCCCCCCCCCGACCTCCGCGACTCTCTCCCCCCCCCGACCTCCGCGACTCTCTCTCCCCCCCCCCGACCTCCGCGACTCTCTCTCCCCCCGACCTCCGCGACTCTCTCTCCCCCCCCGACCTCCGCGACTCTCTCCCCCCCCGACCTCCGCGACTCTCTCCCCCCCCGACCTCCGCGACTCTCTCCCCCCGACCTCCGCGACTCTCTCCCCCCCCGACCTCCGCGACTCTCTCCCCCCCCCGACCTCCGCAACTCTCTCTCCCCCCCCGACCTCCGAGACTCTCTCTCCCCCCCGACTCTCTCTCCCCCCCCGACTCTCTCTCCCCCCGACCTCCGCGACTCTCTCTCCCCCCCCGACCTCCGCGACTCTCTCCCCCCCCGACCTCCCCGACTCTCTCTCCCCCCCCGACTCTCTCCCCCCCCCGACCTCCGCGACTCTCTCCCCCCCCCCGACCTCCGCGACTCTCTCTCCCCCCCCCGACCTCCGCGACTCTCTCTCCCCCGACTCTCTCTCCCCCCCCGACTCTCTCCCCCCCCCGACCTCCGCGACTCTCTCCCCCCCCGACCTCCGCGACTCTCTCTCCCCCCCGACCTCCGCGACTCTCTCTCCCCCCCGACCTCCGCGACTCTCTCCCCCCCGACCTCCGCGACTCTCTCCCCCCCCCGACCTCCGCGACTCTCTCTCCCCCCCCGACCTCCCCGACTCTCTCCCCCCCCCCCGACCTCCGCGACTCTCTCTCCCCCCCCGACCTCCCCGACTCTCTCCCCCCCCCCGACCTCCGCGACTCTCTCTCTCCCCCCCCGACCTCCGAGACTCTCTCTCCCCCCCCGACCTCCGCGACTCTCTCTCCCCCCCGACCTCCGCGACTCTCTCCCCCCCCCGACCTCCGCGACTCTCTCTCCCCCCGACCTCCGCGACTCTCTCTCCCCCCGACCTCCGCGACTCTCTCCCCCCCCCCGACCTCCGAGACTCTCTCTCCCCCCGACCTCCGCGACTCTCTCTCCCCCCCCCGACCTCCGCGACTCTCTCTCCCCCCCCCGACCACCGCGACTCTCTCCCCCCCCCCGACCTCCGAGACTCTCTCCCCCCGACCTCCGCGACTCTCTCCCCCCGACCTCCGCGACTCTCTCCCCCCGACCTCCGCGACTCTCTCCCCCCGACCTCCGCGACTCTCTCCCCCCGACCTCCGCGACTCTCTCTCCCCCCCCCGACCTCCGCGACTCTCTCCCCCCCCCGACCTCCGCGACTCTCTCTCCCCCCCCGACCTCCGCGACTCTCTCTCCCCCCCGACCTCCGCGACTCTCTCTCCCCCGACCTCCGCGACTCTCTCTCCCCCGACCTCCGCGACACTCTCTCCCCCCCCGACCTCCGCGACTCTCTCTCCCCCCCCGACCTCCGCGACTCTCTCTCCCCCCCGACCTCCGCGACTCTCTCTCCCCCCCGACCTCCGCGACTCTCTCCCCCCCCCCGACCTCCGTGACTCTCTCCCCCCCCGACCTCCGCGACTCTCTCTCCCCCCCCCGACCTCCGAGACTCTCTCCCCCCGACCTCCGCGACTCTCTCTCCCCCCCCCGACCTCCGCGACTCTCTCCCCCCGACCTCCGCGACTCTCTCTCCCCCCCCGACTCTCTCTCCCCCCGACCTCCGCGACTCTCTCCCCCCCCGACCTCCGCGACTCTCTCCCCCCCCCGACCTCCGCGACTCTCTCCCCCCCCCCGACTCTCTCTCCCCCCGACCTCCGCGACTCTCTCCCCCCCCCGACCTCCGCGACTCTCTCCCCCCCCGACCTCCGCGACTCTCTCCCCCCCCCCCGACTCTCTCTCCCCCCGACCTCCGCGACTCTCTCTCCCCCCGACCTCCGCGACTCTCTCCCCCCCCCGACCTCCGCGACTCTCTCCCCCCCCGACCTCCGCGACTCTCTCCCCCCCCCGACCTCCGCGACTCTCTCTCCCCCCCGACCTCCGCGACTCTCTCTCCCCCCCCCGACCTCCGCGACTCTCTCTCCCCCCGACCTCCGCGACTCTCTCCCCCCCCGACCTCCGCGACTCACTCTCCCCCCCCGACCTCCGAGACTCTCTCTCCCCCCCGACCTCCGCGACTCTCTCCCCCCCCCCGACCTCCGCGACTCTCTCCCCCCCCCCGACCTCCGCGACTCTCTCTCCCCCCCCGACCTCCGCGACTCTCTCTCCCCCCCGACCTCCGCGACTCTCTCTCCCCCCCCGACCTCCGCGACTCTCTCCCCCCGACCTCCGCGACTCTCTCTCCCCCCCGACCTCCGCGACTCTCTCCCCCCCCCCGACCTGCGCGACTCTCTCTCCCCCCCCCGACCTCCGAGACTCCCCCCCCCCCCGACCTCCGCGACTCTCTCCCCCCCCCGACCTCCGCGACTCTCTCTCCCCCCCCGACCTCCGAGACTCTCTCCCCCCCCTGACTTCCACGACTCTCTCTCCCCCCCCCGACCTCCGCGACTCGAGTGGTGTGCTGCAGGAACTTGGCTTGTTTTCCACATAAACTAATGATTTGGTCATGAGTATCGAGGAACTAATATCAACCAGGGATATTCGATTTACAACCATTATGGAGAGTGAGAGAAGAAACCAAGAGAAATGTCTTTACATAGAGGATTGTTGGAGCATGCCGAGATTCAGCGTGGATACGGTCTGCTTAACAGCCTAACAGCCTAATCTTGGCCAGCACTTCACACCCGCAAATTTTGTATCTCGCATATCATGCGACCCCCCAAATTTAGGTTACAATTTAGGTCTTCAAAAGTCGCATGATACGCGAGTATATACGGTACTTGCTTTGGAGGCAGTTCAGAGAAGGTTCACTCGGTTGATTCCAGGGATGAGGGGGTTGACATGAGGAAAGGTTGAGTGGGTTGGGTCTCTACTCCTTGGAATTCAGAAGAATGAGAGGTGATCTTATTGAAACAAATAAGATTATGAGGGGGCTTGACAAGGTGGATGCAGAGAGGATATTTCCACTGATGGGGGAGACTAGAACTAGAGGGCACGATCTTAGAATAAGGGGCCGCCCATTTAAAACAGAGATGAGGAGAAATTTCTTCTCTCAGAGGGTTGTAAATCTGTGGAATTTGCTGCCTCAGAGAGCTGTGGAAGCTGGGACATTGAATAAATTTAAGACAGAAATAGTGTGTTTCTTA
Source organism: Pristiophorus japonicus (assembly GCF_044704955.1). Classification (NCBI taxonomy): domain Eukaryota; kingdom Metazoa; phylum Chordata; class Chondrichthyes; family Pristiophoridae; genus Pristiophorus; species Pristiophorus japonicus. The sequence continues at coordinate 252,339,989 of NC_091982.1, forward strand.
AATGATAAGGGGTTATGGGGAGCGGGCAGCGAAGTGGAGCTGAGTCCATGATCAGATCAGCCATGATCTTATTAAATGGCGGAGCAGGCTCGAGGGGCCGTATGGCCTACTCCTGCTCCTATTTCTTATGTTCTTATTTGACCCTGAAATGAGCTTTGGACCACATATCTGCAGCATAACTAAGACCGCCTATTTCCAACTCCCTAACATCGCCCATCTCCACCCCTGCCTCAGTCATCCACTGCTGAAACCCTCATCCATGCCTTTGTTACCTCTAGACGTCACTATTCCAACGCACTCCTGGCTGGCCTTCCATATTCTACCCTTTGTAAATGCATGGTGATGCAAAACTTGGCTGCCCGTGTCCTAACTCACACCAAGTCCCACTCACCCATCGCCCGTGCTCGCTGACCTACATTGGCTCCCGGTTAAGTAGCGCCTCGATTTCAAAATTCTCATTCTTGTTTACAAATCCCTCCATGGCCTTTGCCCCTCCTTATCTCTGAATTCTCCTCCAGCCCCACAACCCCTCCGAGATGTCTGCGCTCTTCTAATTCTGCCCTCCTGAGCATCCCTGATTTTAATCACTCAACCATCGATGGCCGTGCTTTCTGTTGCCTCGGCCCCAAGCTCTGGAACTCCCTCCCTAAACCTCTCCGCCTCTCTCCCTCTCTTTCCTCCTTCAAGGTGCTCCTTAAAACCTAGCTCTTTGACCAAGCTTTTGGTCACCTGCCATAATTCCTCCTTATGTGGCTCGGTGTCAAATTCTGTCATAACACTCCTGTGAAATGTCTTGGGATGTTTTACTATGTTAGAGGTGTTATATAAATAAAAGTTGTTGTTGTTTCAGAGCATCAATTACGCCCCCCGCCCTGTGCTTTTTCCCATCAGCCTCCTCCTTGAGCCATTCATGCCTCTTTCTGTACCGTCATTCAGCTCTTTCCACACAGCCTCTCCTTTCATCAGCAAGTCTCTGTCGTAAATTTCCTTCCAGCACCAGTCACTTTCCCAACTCACACACACCCCAATAAACACAATTTCATAAATAAGCAAAATTTTAACTCCGGAAATTCCAAGTTTCATCTTTCTACGTTTTTATATGTAAAAAAAATGAATCCCCCACCAGAGGGAAATAATTTTTCTCCATCTGTCTCACTCCTGTAATCATTTTAAACAGCTCGATTAGATCACCCCTGAACTCTTTGTTGGAATCTCTGGCTTTGCTGCATGTCCTCCCCAAGGTGGGGGGGGGGATTCCGCTAGCTTCTCCAGAATCCCCTTCAAGTGAGCAGTTATTGGGGGCTCAGCGAGGATTGTCTGGGAAGTGTCTGTTGTCCACGCACACTGCACAGGAATACTGTTCTAGAGGGAAAGAACTGAAAAGCAGAGACGTTATGTTGAAATTGTGTCGAACCTTGGGTTAGACCACACTCGGAATTCTGGGTACAGTTCTGGTCTCCATATTATAAAGATGATATAGGGGCACAGTGCAATAAGGATTTACAAGGGTAATACCAGAACTGAGAGGTTCTAACTATCAGCAAAGATTGAACAGGCTGGGGCTCTTTTCTCTAGAAACGTGAATGCTAAGAGGTGACCTAATAAACATCTTTAAGATTACGAAGGGGTTGGATAGGGTATACCTGGAGAAGATGTTTCCACTTGTGGGGGAGACCAGAACTAGGGACCATAAATATAAGATAGTCACCAATAAATCCAATAGTGAATTCAGTAAAACCATCTTTACCCACAGAGTGTTGAGAATGTGGAACTTGCTGCCACAGGGAGTGGTTGAGGCGAATAGCAGGGATGCATTTCAGGGGAAGCTGGATAAACACACGAGGGGGAAAGGAACAGAAGCACATGGTAATGGGGTGAGATGAAAAGGGTATCGAGCTTTAGGATGTAGCAGTTGGGCTGCGCGGCCTGTTCCTGTGCTGTGAATTTTATGTCATTATGGCCTTTCTGTTTTTTACTCCAGGCGTTTAACGGCTACTCCTGGTATTGGTCGGCACTTTGTTCGGATTCCAATAATTTTCCAACACAGAAGGGCAAAGTCTGTTTTGTAAAGTTCAAAGAAACATCCAGTCTGTTTAGTCAGAAAACACCAGCGCCCATCAAACAGTCCGGCTCTAATTTACAGTCCGTTCTATTTGTGCACAAATGTAGCTGAGTGCACCAGTTCCCCATGTGACGTGTATTTCTGACGGGAGATTGAGTTACGGGAGTTCACAGTGAACTCAGTCACAACCTTGCATTACTCTGATTGAAATTCCTTACATGGACTATAGTTAAGAGCAAGTTACAGTGTTGAAATGTATAACAAGATAAAGATTTAAATGTCTAGTTACATCAAGCTCTGCATCATTCATTCTGCCGTGACTGCTGTGAGGAGTCGCTTCTCCTTATCTCCCTGTGCCAAGCTCTGCTTCGCTCATCAGCAAAATGGGTGAAATCGAAACTGCTGCCAATATAAATGGTTGCAGCAATCTCAAGAACTTCAATTAAATTACCAGTAAAGGATGTCAACTCTCAGGGGAACTCAAGTCAAAGACTTGAGCACATAATCCAGGTTGACATTTCAGTGCAGTACTGAGCGAGTGCTGCACTGTCGGAGGGGCAGTACTGAGGGAACGTTGCACTGTCGGAGGGTCAGTACTGAGCGAGCGCTGCACTGTCGGAGGGGCAGTACTGAGGGAGAGCTGCACTGTCGGAGGGGCAGTACTGAGGGAGTGCCGCACTGTCGGAGGGGCAGTACTGAGGGAGAGCTGCAATGTCGGAGGGGCAGTACTAAGGGAGAACTGCAATGTTGGAGGGGTAGTACTGAGCGAGTGCTGCACTGTTGGAGGGGCAGTACTGAGGGAGAGCTGCACTATCGGAGGGGCAGTACTGAGGGAGAGCTGTACTGTCGGAGGGGCAGTACTGAGGGAGAGCTGCACTGTAGGAGGGGCAGTACTGAGGGAGTGCTACATTGTCGGAGGGGCAGTACTGAGGGAGAGCCGCACTGTTGGAGGGTCAGTATTGAAGGAGTGCTGCACTGTCGGAGGGGCAGTACTGAGGGAGAGCTGCACTGTAGGAGGGGCAGTACTGAGGGAGTGCTGCATTGTCGGAGGGGCAGTACTAAGGGAGAACTGCAATGTTGGAGGGGTAGTACTGAGCGAGTGCTGCACTGTTGGAGGGGCAGTACTGAGGGAGAGCTGCACTATCGGAGGGGCAGTACTGAGGGAGAGCTGTACTGTCGGAGGGGCAGTACTGAGGGAGAGCTGCACTGTAGGAGGGGCAGTACTGAGGGAGTGCTGCATTGTCGGAGGGGCAGTACTGAGGGAGAGCCGCACTGTTGGAGGGTCAGTATTGAAGGAGTGCTGCACTGTCGGAGGGGCAATACTGAGGGAGTGCTGCACTGTCGGAGGGGCAGTACTGAGGGAGAGCCGCACTGTCGGAGGGGCAGTACTGAGGGAGCGCTGCACTGTCGGAGGGGCAGTACTGAGGGAGTGCTGCACTGTCGGAGGGGCAGTACTGAGGGAGTGCTGCATTGTCGGAGGGGCAGTACTGAGGGAGAGCCACACTGTTGGAGGGTCAGTATTGAAGGAGTGCTGCACTGTCGGAGGGGCAGTACTGAGGGAGAGCTGCACTGTCGGAGGGGCAGTACTGAGGGAGTGCTGCACTGTCGGAGGGGCAGTACTGAGGGAGTGCTGCATTGTCGGAGGGTCAGTATTGAAGGAGTGCTGCACTGTTGGAGGGGCAGTACTGAGGGAGAGCTGCACTGTCGGAGGGGCAGTACTGAGGGAGTGCTGCACTGTCGGAGGGGCAGTACTGAGGGAGTGCTGCATTGTCGGAGGGGCAGTACTGAGGGAGCGCTGCACTGTCGGAGGGGCAGTACTGAGGGAGTGCTGCACTGTCGGAGGGGCAGTACTGAGGGAGCGCTGCACTGTCGGAGGGGCAGTACTGAGGGAGTGCTGCACTGTCGGAGGGACAGTATTGAAGGAGTGCTGCACTGTCGGAGGGGCAGTACTGAGGGAGTGCTGCATTGTCGGAGGGGCAGTACTGAGGGAGCGCTGCACTGTCGGAGTGGCAGTACTGAGGGAGTGCTGCACCATCGGAGGGGCAGTACTGAGGGAGTGCTGCACTGTCGGAGGGGCAGTACTGAGGGAGCGCTGCACTGTCGGAAGTGCTGTCTTTCAGCTGAAACTTTAAACTAACATCCCGTCTGCCCTCTCAGATAGCTGTAACAGGCCCTATTGCACTATTCAAAGAAGGGTGAACCCTGCCACAGTTAGAACTCCTTCACCCGCACTCACTGGCGAGCGAGGCTAGGGAGCGAACAGTCCTGAGTCCCAGCTCAGCCAATCAGACCCCACGTCAAGGCCTAAGACCAGCATCTGTGCTCAGTGAGTGATGAAGTGAGGGGTCGGGGGTGGGAGTGGGGGGCTGAAAATGGCCCCCAGCTGTTCGCCAAACACTGCTTCAAACCGCTGCAGAATTCATCGAGCCTCACTGCACAGGAGGAGGCCATTCGGCCCATCGAGCCTGTGCCGGCTCTGTGAAAGAGTGATCCAGTTTGTCCCACTCCCTCTGCTCTTTCCCCACAGCCCTGCACATGTTTTCCGTTTCAAGAATTTATCCAATTCTCTTTTGAAAGCTAATCATTGAATTTGCTCCCACCGCCCTTTCAGGCAGCGCGTTCCAGATCACAACAACCCGCTTATCTCCCCTCTGGTACTTTTGCCAATTAACTTAACAAAGAATTTGGTCTGGGATGTGGGCGTCGCTGGCAAAGCTCATCCCTAATTGCCCGTGAGAAGGTAGTGTGGGCCGCCTTCTGGAACCGCTGCAGTCCGTGTGGTGAAGGTGCTCCCACAGTGCTGTTAGGGAGGTGGGTCCAGGATTTTGGATCTGGTTATCGGACCCCCTGCCACTGGAAACAGTTTCTCTCTATCTGCTCTGTCAAAACCCTTCATAACTTTGAACATTTCTATTAAATCTCCCCTTAACCTTCTCTGCTTTAAGAACAATCCCAGCTTCTCCAGTCTCTACACATAACTGAAGTCCCTGTTGCCACTCTGGTCAATCTCACCTGCACCCTCCCGAAGGTCTTGACATCCTTCCTAAAGGGTGGGCCCAGAATTCAACAATAATTTTCAAAAGGGAATTGAATAAATACTTGAAGGAGTAAACATTTGCAGGGCTGTGGGGAAAGGGAATAATTTGATAGTGTCACAGAGCTGGCACAGGTACGATGGGCCGAATGACCTCCTTCTGGGCTGTATTATTCCATGAACTATACACGGCAGTCTGCAGCCAATCTGCAGGATATGCGCTTGCCTTCCAGAATTTTCTGTGGCTGCAGTCTGTTTTTTTAATGAGTGATTCTGTGAGATATACTTTGGGACGTCCTGAGGTCATGAGAGGCAGCATTTAAATGCAAATCTTTCGGTCTTTAGTTTGTGCCATTTTCAATCCATCTGAATAGGAGAGGGTTACATCAGTCTGAATGGGAATCTGCTGTGTTTTAGCGGAGTTAATGATCTAAAATGGTGTTGGAATAAAACCATTAAATCAAACAGGAGCTTTACTGCTGTCAGGTTAGTGGTGCTCTGGGCACTGGTTTCTCTTCCAGATATTTGAATGTTTGGTTGTATTTTCCTTGTATCCTTGGGTCCTATAATGGAGAGTTACCAGGTAACAATTGCAAATATATCATTTCAGTCCTGCCTCTTGCCAATTCAGGGTGACGGGTCTGATACTGAACAACATATATTCCCGGTCCCAAACCGCAAACCTCACCGCACAGGTGAGGTAAGGCACACCTAGCCTTTACAGCAAGACTTCCGAGAGGGTCGCACACACAGCCACAGACACAGTCTAGATACAGTCACAGTTGTAGATACAGACAGTCACAGACACAGATACAGTCGTAGATACAGTCACAGACAGAGACACAGTCACAGTCGTAGGTAGTCATAGACACAGGCAGAGACACAGTTGTAGCTACAGTCACAGATGCAGACACAGACACCTTCGCAGGCAGACAGTTACAGATATTGTCGCAGACACAGACAGTTGTGTTGCTACGTTGACAACATAAACAAGCCCAGCTTATTTTCTAAATGACGCTGGGCGTTTTCTTTTTGCAGTTTTTGGCGGTTGTGATGGGTCGGAGACGGGTGGGGCGATGCTGATGAATACTGCACAGGTGATCCAATTTTGGTCGCGTCAAGAAAATCTCAGGCACCCAACATGTTCCGGACTCTCAGCACCTCCGACACATCACGTCATGTCTACCACTTGCAATGTTAATGTGCCATACCCAGAGCGTGCTCTAATATATCCTGATTCTTGCTCACAGAGAGAATGAGGTGCTCCTGTGTCAGTGTGGGGTGAGGATGCGAGTGGGCTTGGCTGTGTAGCCCCACAAGGGCTGCGGGACTCGGGGTGTGTCTGAGACGTACTCTTAGATCAAAGAGCTAAGGTCGAAGCTAACAGGATCAGTCCTGATATAAGCCGCTTGTTTGCCATCTACAAGGCAACAGTGAAAGTGGCTGAGAAAATGTTTACAGCCGAGAACAGCTCTCCCAGTATCAGGGGGCAACACAGTAGTTAAGGACCAAAACATCTGAGTCGGCGTCAGAATAAACCACACATACCAATGTTCTGATTGTACGTGAGACTTTTATTGAGCACGGTGCTAATAGGCAGTACACAAATCTCAGAGCAGAGAATGGAGGGGCCAGGCCCACTAGTGAATCGCTGCTCCCTCCAGAATCTAAATAAAAACATATTGCAGATGAACACATCGTTTTATAAAGAAATATTTCAATAATTAAAATAATCACAGGTGAATAGCAAAGCAAAAGGCATCAATTTTGAAGTATTATATATAAAATGTTTTATATTCAATCTAAATATGTATATACTGTCCAGCTTGTCTAGATCGCGCTCTGTTCCTTCAATTCCACTTTATGGCTCCTTTTATCTTCTCTATAAGTGGCTTTGGCCTCAACCTGCTCTTGTTTCAAATGCCAAAGTGGTTTAGGTCAAAACTCACTTCCTCTGGTGGTTTGGGTTAAGTTGAGTTGGGTTGGGTTGAGTTGGGTTGGGTTGAGTTGGGTTGCATTGGGTTAAGTTGGGTTGGGTTGAGTTAAGTTGAGTTGAGTTGAGTTAAGTTGAGTTGGGTTGGGTTGAGTTGGGTTAAGTTGGGTTGGGTTGGGTTGAGTTAAGTTGGGTTGGGTTAAGTTGGGTTGGGTTAGGTTGGGTTAAGTTGGGTTGAGTTGGGTTGGGTTAGGTAGGGTTATGTTGAGTTAAGTTGGGTTAGGTTAAGTTGGGTTGAGTTAAGTTGGGTTGAGTTGGGTTGGGTTAGGTAGGGTTATGTTGAGTTAAGTTGGGTTGGGTTGGGTTGGGTTAAGTTGGGTTGAGTTGGGTTGGGTTAGGTAGGGTTATGTTGAGTTAGGTTGGGTTGGGTTAAGTTGGGTTGAGTTGGGTTGGGTTAGGTAGGGTTATGTTGAGTTAAGTTGGGTTAGGTTAAGTTGGGTTGAGTTAAGTTGGGTTAGGTTAAGTTGGGTTGGGTTAAGTTGGGTTGGGTTAAGTTGGGTTGGGTTAAGTTGGGTTGGGTTTGGTTGGGTTGAGTTAAGTTGGGTTGGGTTGAGTTGGGTTAGGTTGGGTTAAGTTGGGTTGGGTTGAGTTGGGTTGGGTTGAGTTAAGTTGGGTTGAGTTAAGTTGAGTTGGGTTGAGTTGGGTTGGGTTGAGTTGGGTTAAGTTAAGTTAAGTTGGGTTGGGTTGGGTTGGGTTGAGTTGAGTTGAGTTAAGTTGGGTTGGGTTGAGTTAAGTTGGGTTGGGTTGAGTTGGGTCGGGTTGAGTTAAATTGGATAGGTTTGGATTCCATTGTAGGCTGGCTTTGGAGTGCACTGGGATTGTTTCAGATCCACCCACCTCTGATGGGCATCTGGTCTTTATTGTGAACAGCACCACCTTGTCATGGCATGTGCTAAATCTATCAATCCAGCAGAACTTCAGATGTCAAGTCAGATTGCAGGAGTTCCCAGAGATATAGCCCAGCAGCCATTTTCACTGCTACAACCTGCAACATTTTTGGTCAATCTGTAAATGCCACAAAACTTCAGCAGCAGTTACCAGTGGTTATTTGGTCAACTGAGACGAGAGTGCAAGTGACTCACTTGACTCCTGTACGGAATGATTCTATGAATCTACCAGGGCTCAGGAAATGGAAAATTACTTTTCCAAATTGCATATCCCCAATAGTGCTCCAAAGCTGACGATTTCTAGACATTTTGGACAGTACAGTGTCTGAGTCATGCAACAAAAACTCAAATCTAACCTAGTGCCATGCCCCATGAATCCCTTTCATGACTCAGCTCACAACACAGTTCCCTAGGTCCTCTCCCTGGGGTACAGTTCCTGAAGGTGCTGACTCTCCCTGGGGTACTGTTCCTGAAGGTGCTGACCCTCGCTGGGGTACAGTTCCTGAATGTGCTGACTCTCCCTGGGGTACAGTTCCTGAAGGTGCTGACCCTCGCTGGGATACAGTTCCTGAAGGTGCTGACTCTCCCTGGGGTACAGTTCCTGAAGGTGCTGACTCTCCCTGGGGTACAGTTCCTGAAGGTGCTGACTCTCCCTGGGGTACAGTTCCTGAAGGTGCTGACCCTCGCTGGGATACAGTTCCTGAAGGTGCTGACCTTCGCTGGGATACAGTTCCTGAAGGTGCTGACTCTCTCTGGGGTACAGTTCCTGAAGGTGCTGACTCTCCCTGGGGTACAGTTCCTGAAGGTGCTGACCCTCGCTGGGATACAGTTCCTGAAGGTGCTGACCCTCGCTGGGATACAGTTCCTGAAGGTGCTGACTCTCCCTGGGGTACAGTCCCTGAAGGTGCTGACTCTCCCTGGGGTACAGTTCCTGAAGGTGCTGACCCTCGCTGGGATACAGTTCCTGAAGGTGCTGACTCTCACTGGGATACGGTTCCTGAAGGTGCTGACTCTCACTGGGGTACAGTTCCTGAAGGTGCTGACTCTCACTGGGGTACAGTTCCTGAAGGTGCTGACCCTCGCTGGGATACCGTTCCTGAAGGTGCTGACTCTCCCTGGGGTACAGTTCCTGAAGGTGCTGACTCTCACTGGGATACAGTTCCTGAAGGTGCTGACTCTCACTGGGGTACAGTTCCTGAAGGTGCTGACTCTCCCTGGGATACCGTTCCTGAAGGTGCTGACTCTCCCTGGGGTACAGTTCCTGAAGGTGCTGACTCTCCCTGGGGTACAGTTCCTGAAGGTGCTGACTCTCCCTGGGGTACAGTTCCTGAAGGTGCTGACTCTCACTGGAGTACAGTTCCCTGGGTGACTCTCACTTGTGCCAATTCTGCCTTTGCCCAACACCCATACGTGTTCCAGCAGAGGTTACCGGTCCCGTGATCATGTATGAGTCCTCGCTGATCTTTTCCCTTCCCTAGTCCAGGGGCACTGGGACTAGTTGTGAAACCCCTGTCCCTGTTCTGATTGACTTCCCCAGACTTAGCATAGTGAGCCCTGGTACTGGGATGGGGCAGGGTGCTGTTTCATAAGGAAAAACATAACATGTACACCAAAAACGGTGTACAGAAATTGATGGTGTGAGCATGTGAGTTACGTGAATCATATATAATTTATAAAAAGGTCACTTTCTAATTTCATTTTAAGGCATATACTCACTGACTTGTCTTTGTAACGTGTCTAACTGCAGGGACCATACCAGGCTGGCACCAGCTCAGAGCTCCTGTTTTCGTGCACCTGTCATGTACGTTTATACCAGATTAAATATGGCTTCGCTGTTTAGACAGAGGAAGTTGAATTTGCTAAAGAATTTGTTTTTAAGGCAATAACAGAAAAACATACAAGTTAATTGCAGCTATAGTCAATCCAGTAATTGTACAGTGCCCTTTGATATAGTGCTGTGCCCAGTAATATTGTAACTTGCCCTGTAATATTTAGTGGAGGACCAGTAATATTGTAACCTGCCCTGTAATATTTAGTGTAGGACCAGTAATGGAAGCATAAAGGTAGAGAATTAAACAACTGCTGATATATTCCACAGATAGCAACTGATCTGAAACTGACTCCATAAAGAAGCTTTGTTCATTATCAGTTTCAGTCCATCACAGACGATTATAAATACATAAGCGTAATAAGAGTGTCTGTTTATAAAGGGTTTACAAAGTTAATATTTGGTTAAAGTCGTGTCTCCCTCGGTTAGCTACAACTGAAGCTCAGAGGACAGCAAGGTGCCAGAGTCTGGGAAAGAGTTACTGAGTCCCAGGCATACATTTTCACTTTGGTTTGTGAATCGTGGCCTGTGTTTGAAGAGTTTCTTCAAACAACAAACTTGCGAATTGGTCCAAGTGTGCGGGGCACGTTAACCCTGAGCACACAGCAGGTGGCGACATACTGCCATCACAACAACTGCAGGTTCCACCGGAGCCGCTTCACCCAAATAAAGAGTGAAGGGACAACGAGATTACATAAACCCTCTGACACAGACGTCTGGAAAACAACCAGCGTTATATAAATGATTGTAGCAGCCAGCAGCTTTCAGTTTATTGCATAGAAATCAAACTTCCTCCAAATTAATTACACAGAGTACCGAAAACAACAGAGAAAAGCAACAGGTAATCTTCAGAAGAGCCGAGATTAAACACAAGCAAGCGAACTGTGCAGGTGAATTCTCCACCGTTCTGAGACCATGATTTGTTCCAAAGACACACCGACTGGCTCATGGCAACAACCTGCCTGTTCCACCAGAAACACAGTCTCCCCTTCACAGACCTGTACCCACCAGTACTGTATCCCAGTGTTATACAGTGACAGACCTGTACCCACCAGTACTGTACCCCAGTGTTATACAGTGACAGACCTGTACCCACCAGTACTGTATCCTAGTGTTATACAGTGACAGACCTGTACCCACCAGTACTGTACCCCAGTGTTATACAGTGACAGACCTGTACCCACCAGTACTGTATCCCAGTGTTAGCAGTGACAGACCTGTATCCACCAGTACTGTACCCCAGTGTTATACAGTGACAGACCTGTACCCACCAGTACTGTATCCCAGTGTTAGCAGTGACAGACCTGTATCCACCAGTCATGTACCCCAGTGTTATACAGTGACAGACCTGTACCCACCAGTACTGTATCCCAGTGTTATACAGTGACAGACCTGTACCCACCAGTACTGTATCCCAGTGTTAACAGTGACAGACCTGTACCCACCAGTACTGTATCCCAGTGTTAGCAGTGACAGACCTGTACCCACCAGTACTGTACCGCAGTATTATACAGTGAAAGACCTGTACCCACCAGTACTGTACCCCAGTGTTATACAGTGACAGACCTGTACCCACCAGTACTGTACCCCAGTGTTATACAGTGACAGACCTGTACCCACCAGTACAGGGAGCTAATGAAGGGAGGGGAGGATGGGGGAGAGGGTGGGAGGGAGGAGGAGGAGAGAATGGAAGGCGGGAAGGGAGGGAGGGAGTGGACGAGGGGTGGAGGGAGAGGAGGGGACGCGAGGAGGGGGAGGGGAGGGGATGAGGTGAGGGGAGAGGGAAGGGATGAGGGGAGGGGGAGGGGACGATGGGAGGGGAAGGAGGGGGTCCCCTTACATTGCAGGACACTTTGTGTAACTGGATCTTGCTGCTTTCCCCATATTAACCAGCCTGATGGAGCTAAAGCTTTTTAAAATGCATCATATTTTAGTAACCGGGAAGCTGATGAACCGGAACATCCCTCAGTGACGGGAAACCACTTCTGGGTGAAAAATGAGCCATTCTATACATGGAAACAGGCGCTATTAAATGGCACAAAATACTGAACAGAATGTTCACAGTTACACATCTGTGAATCCGTGAGGTTCGCAGTGTGGGCCGATCCTGAGCCCACTGACACCCCTCCTTTCCCCCACCCCTGTCCCCCCAACTCCTGCCCCTCCCCCACCATCCCTAATCAGGACTGTGTTGTGTTCCTGGGAACCTGCTGTAAAATCCCGGGACTGTGCTATATTCCCGGGAACGTGCTACTTCCCGGGAAATGCTGTATAACTCTGAGCTCCTGTACTGCTTGGTACACTCTCAGATGGAATCGTCCTGAGCTGAAGTTAAGCAGAACTGCAGATGTCATCTAATTAGTTTAAAACGACACTGACTGGTAACCAGGCAAAGTTATTTTGTGCAATGAATCAAATCTAATTTACTGAGAATACATTTTTGCACCGTCTGCACCTGATCTATTTACTCATTTACATTATTTTAGGCACCATATGTAGTTTCTGATGAATGAACTAGAGGATCAATAAAAGCGATCACTTCACCATCACGATGCCTTGCACATTAACACAGTTCATCAGATCACTCCGTGAGATAGACAGGCGCTGCGAAATGTATGAGTGGGATTCTGCCGTACACCTGCCCATTGCAGCCTCTCCCCCCGCTCATTGGGGAAATGTAGCACGGAGCTCGAGCAGTCAAGGGTGAACGTTCTGGGCAGCAGAGCACAGCACGAGTTACTCCTGCAAAACTTCAGTCTCAAGTTCCTCGAATATTCTCCCATTGCGCCAGTGTAACTTTGGCACGCACCCCATAACCGCCCATCACAGAACCAGCATCGAGGAAATTCACCCCCACTTTCTTCTGGGCAGTGAGGCACGGCACAGCGGCAGGTGTGGGCAGGCCCGCCAAACTCTCTCCCTGCTTCCACACCAAGTTACAGTGCTTCTTAGTTGTCGAGGTATAGGCGTGTCTGTGGAGGGCAACCTTTGCGGGAAAGTGAAGCGATATGTGGGGCTGATCACTATTGGGGATTATTTATAGAGGGATTCCTGCAGTAGAGTCTGTGATAGACTTTATTGGATAGGGGTCAGTGGGAGGAGATTACATGGGTGGGTAGTCCATGGCAACTGAGTGTACATGGGCTGTTGGAGGAAGACTTACATTTATATATATTTAAATGGGTGGGTGCAGGGCGATTATACCCAGGACTCTTTCACCATGAAAGCATCTGCTCCCAAAACAACATGGCCCAGGCCCGAGCTCAGAACTCGGTGTCTGTGCAAACCCGGGTCGGGCAGCTCCAAGGGCACGTTGTTTCTATCCCTCAGGGGAACCGTTCACCCAATCAATACCCTCTTAATAGGGCCCCGTTTCTATAGGATGCTCACGGGGAAACAGCACTGGTGGGGAACTGACCCACATACACACAAGGTAAACATAAGAACATAAGAATTAGGAGCAGGAGGAGGCCATTCGGCCCCTCGAGCCTGCTCCGCCACTCAAGAAGATCATGGCTGATCATCGACCTCAACTCCACTTTCCTGCCCGATCCCCATATCCCTTGAATCCCCTAGTGCTCAAGAATCTATCAATCTCTGACTTGAATATACTCAACGACTGAGTCTCCACAGCCCTCTGGAGTAGAGAATTCCAAAGATTCACAACCCTCTGAGTGAAGAAATGTCTCCTCATCTCAGTCCCAAACAGCCGACCCCTTATCCTGAGACTGTACCCCCTAGTTCTAGACTCTCCAGCCAGGAGGAAACAACCTCTCAACATCTACCCTGTCAATCCCCCTCTAAGGATTGCATCTGTTTCAACGAGATCACCTCTCATTTTTCTAAACTCCAGAGAGTATAGGCTCAATCTACTCAATTTCCCAACCCCTACTAAACCCTTACACCGCCCGACACACACACACAATGTTAAGCCCTAACCACATACACACATAAACAATATCTATTGTGTTGTCTGTGAACCTCAATGTTGACGCAATAAATCAGAAATTCCTGAATCTCTACACCTCAGAACTGCCTGGTGGGTCCTCGGCACAGAAACTATTGTCAGATCGGCACTTTTTCCCACACAGGAAATCTCGCTTCCTTTTTCATGAAAATCCGGGCAAAATTGGCGGAGGAAATGTCCATCCCTGCCCTACGTTCTGAGTTTGGTTATTTAGAAAGTCGATCTATTTATTCTTACTCCGAGACAGATTCCCAGAGCTAAATAAAAATTACTTTTCTCATTTATGAAGTGCCAGAGGTAAACATTATTTCTTCCTGTGCAAACACAAAGCAGGAACGCCTGCTCTCCCATTCCTGCTGTTTCCATCAACACCTTTCAGTGTGTTGTACGGTCCCTTAGAATGTGCGGCGTTGCCGACCTCACTCGAGCTATTCACCGTCCGGTTAGACGGCTTTGCATGGCGTGTGTTTGCAATGGGGGAGAAGATCATTAATATCACATCAGAGGAAGTGAAGGAACACACGCTTCAGAGGCAAGCGAGATACTTTCTGTTGACATTAAGTCCTTCAGGATCACAAAGGTTCCTGCAAGAATTTTCTTCAAGCACGGTGCCGGCCGCAATGTTTTTGGCTGCGGGCGCCTCACCTTAGGGGACTTTTCAGCAAGATGTGAAAAGAGTCTGTGTGTGGCCCAGTACTACAGCATTTCCTTCACCTCAGCTCTCCAATTCTCACCTGACGTATCCAAAAATAAAATGTCTTCCCTGTTGAGCCTGAGAAATGGAAGGCCTCACATTTACAGTCTCCAGCCTCGGCTCACTTGGCATCTGTTAAACCAGGGCACAGCAGAATGACCCCTGGAGGCCACCGCTGTACCCAGCCAGGCCAACACAAGTCACCGCCTTCATTCGGCCAATCATTCTACCGTTCACCACAATCCTGCTTCCCTTTCCGTACCGCTCCGAATACCTTCACCAGCACCAGGCCTGCACTGGGAGAGTGGGAGCCCAGCCCCCACCCGCCTGGCCGATGTGGGCCCAGCTATTGCCACTCTTTGGGCTGATTGCTCAGCTCAACGTTCCTGTCGAAGGGACTCGACTCACTGAGGCCACGCCTGGCCGTTATGGCGAGGGACCATGAGGACATGCAGCCTTTACACCAGTCGGAGTCTGTCCTGTGCAAGGCAGCAGCATTCCGATCAAATCACATCCACAAACTCCACACAACCCCACCAGCAGCTTTCTGTCCCTCCAGTTCTTCCCCCCCGCCTCCCCCCCCCCCCCCCCCCCCAGAGAGGCACCGACTGCTGCTGGGATACAATTCAGCAGGTAACCCCCCTCCCTTCCTGCTGGGATACAG